>NC_139953.1:48846583-48897456 GCF_963454915.1 Gymnoscopelus microlampas | reverse complement strand
ATTTAAAACATTTTTTTTTTTGAAAGAACGCAGATCTGCGTCAATGGCAGCCAACGGGCTTTTGCGCAAATGAACGCAGATCTGCGTCAATGGCAGCCAATGTGTTAAGTAAAAGTATCAATACTGCAATACAGAAATACTCTGTTACAAGTAAAAGTCCGGAATTCACATTACTTGAGTAAAAGTACAAAGTATTGGAATAAAAATGTACTTAACACATGGGATGCCAGGTTTTTTTTTAAAACAGAGTACATTGAGTGCCAGGATTTTTAACCATTTTGAGGAGCCAAGATACAGGCTTTTGAAGTCATAAGTTAACCAGGAAGTGGATTGGAGTCTAAATCTTGAGAAAAAAAAGAAAGAAAAAACGCATATATACGGTTTTGGCACCCAATGTGTTAAAGTACCAAAAGTAAAAGTACTAAAATGTTTGAAAATAGACGATCTACAAGTTCACAACGCGTCGTGATGCGACGCGTTGTGAACTTGTAGATCTGCTATTTTCAAATAGTCTAGGTATAAAATAGGGCTAAAGTGGTTCATGTATGAGTATATCTGAGGCTTGATTTAGGCTCAAATCTTTTGAAAAACGTTTGAGGGACATAAACAATATGATATTAAATATATATATATATTTATTAAATTCATGGTGTAGATCCTTTAACATCTCTGCGGTACGGTTAATGTGAGCGTTTTTTTATTTTTTAAATCATGATAAACCATAATAAGGATTATGGTCCCACACATCCCCATGCTGTTCGTACCTGGCCTGTTCTTCCTGTATCCTGCGTTCCTCGTCCTCCCGCTCCCTCTGTTCTCGGGCCTGCCGTCGTTTCTCAGCCAGGAGGCGGCTGGCCTCCTCTGGGTCCGTGGTGCCGGCGGAGGGCCGGTGGGCCGGAGGACTGCTCACACACTCTGAACAAGAACACACAACAAAACAGACACACAGTGGGGTTAGGGTTAAAGTCTGAGGGCCCTATAGAGTGGCTAAACCCACTATTTGAGGATTTAGCATTGCGCAAGGGACGTTCCGGTGCAAAAGTTGCTATCTCCTGTTAGAAGCCTTATCCCTAAAACACCAGCGCTACCCGTTACATCATGCATAGGTGTGGTTTGGGACTATAGGGATTAGGACTCAAGAATTGTTTTCAGTGACGTTCAATGACAATTTCAACATTTCTTCTTAACTCATTAAGACGTTTTCGTTTCACGTGTTTTACCGCTATGGCGCAACGTGCCAATGACGTGTTTCTCCCAGAGAACATGGATGGTTTTGGTTATGGAAAACCCACTTGTTTCTATGATGAAAGAGCAAATTAAAATGTGAATATCTTTCTGTGGTTTTGTCTGCTTCGAGGACGCTATTGTTAAATGAGTTTTGGTTTATTTCTAGTGGGGAAGGATCGGCACACACGTAAGTCCCGGCCACTACATTTGATTGGGTAAAGCACGGCCTGCTTCCTGATCTGAAGGCACGCCCACTTGTAGGCCAGTGCGTACGCGATATGACGAACCCCCCCCGACAGATTCAAGCAGAGAGCAGAATCTGTTCTTGAGAGATTACTTCTTGTTTAACTTATTACTGAAAAAGTCTGTATCTCGGCTCCTGAGCACTTTTTTTTTACTATGTATTTTTGGCCCAGACATGTTATTTTCAACATCAGACAATTAATGTCAACAAGGCCGCGATGACCTCGTTGACATTTGTGAAACCACACAGTGCAACCCTCAGTGATTAGCACCCATCAGGGGATCCATCATACTGGAGATAAATATGCTGTGACTACTTGAAAATCTAAGATAAATTGAAAAATCTCTGGCACTGGGACAACACAGCCAGAAATAAGTCTGGCACTGAATGAGTTAAATAAACACATTTTTTGCTGCGAGAAGAACAGGACGCTCTGCTCCCAAATTCCGCTGATTTTCGCCGTTTTTTTTCCTGTCACACCGTTAGGAGAAGCCCCCCACGGTTGGTGCCCTGTGCTGCGCTGCTTTTATCCGCCAGATCTGGACGTGTTCACGGCATATTTGGCACCACTACAATGTGTTCATCAGTGCCTCTAACAGCCGCTGCTGGCTGCGTGCACGCAGGCGATGCGAGGCGATGCGAAGCGAAGCGAGACTCACACAATCACGTGCAGCATGCGTCCCCCTCGCCCTGCGCCTAATGGCTGTACATGGGGCCGACGCATACTTTAGAGTGATTGTGTGAGTGTGGCTTCAGGAAGCAAATTCCTAGCCTCGATCTCCAGGCTTTTATTTTTTAGTTTTGCTAAAAAATAAAAGCTTGTAAATTCCTGTCCCAGCTGTTGGTACGCAAAAGCGCCTCGCGTCGTCTGATGTGGTGCGCATTATTTATTTTGGGTGCGCATGCGCACCAGTTATGTGCACCCCTGTAAATGAGGCTCTGGTCTTTATACTGACCTCCAGCGGCCGCCGGCCTCTCCGCGGACGTCTGCTCCCCCCCGCTCAGCTTGTTTTGACCCAGAGGCTGGGGGCGGGGCTGCATGTGGGCGGGGCCGAGCGCCTCCTCCTCCTCCTCTCCTCCCTGATTGGTAGGGGAGGGGCTCTCCGTGACGGGGAGGACCCCCCTGACGGGACGCATGTTCCCCAGGTCCTCGGCCCCGCCCCCCGGAGACCTGAGCCGCTTGGGGGTGGGGGGCCGTCCCGCCGCCTTCTGCTGGGGAGGCCTGGTGGGGGTACAGGAAGAGGAACAACCATTTCAATGGGGTTTAAGGGCAGAGGTCTTCAACAGGGGGTCCGGGACCCCTAGGGGGGTCCTCAGAGTTACTACAGGGGGTCCGCCAAATCTTTGTGTGATTTTTACATTAACCACTTCAACCAAGCCCAATCCTTATTCTGAGGAGAACTTTAGCCGAAAATAGCAGATCTACAAGCTCACAACGCCTCACGCTGCGAGGCGTTGTGAGCTTGTAGATCTGCTATTTTCGGCAAAGTGGTTTGGTGTAGGGGGAAAAAAGAGCAGGCTAAGTACAGAGTGACAGGTCAGGTATAATAAGTATTGTTTAAGTGCATGGTTAAATGTCTGAAAATACACATTAACATGAATCCAACATGATAGAGCTGTGAAACAAGTCTATGAAGCTGCCTATGAAATCTATGAAAAAATAAATATTTTATACAATATACAGGGGGTCCCTGCTTTATCTCGCTCTCAGCCAAGGGGTCCTTGGCCTGAAAACGTTGAAGACCCCTGGTTTATAGACATTTGTTATTAAAATAAGTGTTACAGTAGTAGAATGACCATACGTCCTCTTTTATCCGGACGTGTCCTCTTTTGGGGGCTGTCCGGCGCCCCCGAGAGTGAATGAAAATGCCCAAACGCAAAAGCAATTTAATGAAATGCTGGAAAAAGTACCCCGTGTTTTTGTCTGGGTCGTGACAAATGGGAAGCAGAGTGTACTGTCTGCAAAGCTGGAACCCAATTAACCAAATTAAGGTAACCAAACCCCCCCCAAAAAAGTTACAAACCCGAAAAAAGAAAAAAAAATGTGCTGAGTGCATTCAAGTGTCCTTTATTTGGGAATTCAGAATATGGTCACCCTATGTTACAGTATTATTCCCATAGTAATCATTGCTATAGGCCAGCGGTTCTCAAACTATGGGTCGTGACCAAAAGTGGGGTCGCGGGAAGGTACTGTTGGGGTCACGCATTGGCAGTCAAAATCAAGAAACGGTAAAAAAAAGGAGAAACAAGTGAGGTGTCTCCATGTCTCTCCAGCTCTTTTTTTTTTTTAAATAATTTTTATCCCGCGATTTTTGTAACCCATTTTTTTTCACCCGGTGCCAATTTCCTAAGTGATCCTGGGCCCTACACCAGTCCTACACCAGTCCTCCAGCGCTTTATAAAACAGAAAATGCATTTTCGTTTCAGTTTAATTTCCAATTTTATCCAATCAGGACAGAGAACTCAATCAGGATATAGATTAAACAAGTGAAATTGGAAGTGATGACACTAAGAAATGAGCAGACACAATTGGAACTGGAACACTATACAAATTAAGCTTAAAAATTGGTACTTTCTCCTGATTGGCTGAGATTTTGACACCTACCGAAAAATGTATTTTCTGTTTATTAAAGAGCTGGAGAGACGGGGAGACTCCTGTTACTGAACAAACACTCTGTAGCAATGATTACTATCACAATATAGTGCTTTAACCTTTTAACAAAATACTTTTTGTTTTAACCCAAAAATATCACTTACCCTACCTTTAATAAACAGAAGAAATAAAACACCCTCATAATATGGGGTTGTGGCATAACAAAGGTTGAGAACCCCTACTGATAGCAATGATTACTATCACAACATAGAGCTATTTAACACACAGACAGAATGCTTTATTGATGAAGAGAATATCTCATCACAGATGCACTTCTCCTACCTGCCAGGAGAGGGGGCAGTTCCTTTGCTCTTCTTCTTGTTGGGGAGGAGAGACAGACAGGGAGCGAGAGGGAGAGACAGGTTGCTCCACGACTTCCTCACATGCTCTCTGTCTTTCTGCTGGAGAGAGACAGACAGACAGGGAGAGAGAGACAGACACACACACACACACACACACACACACACACACACACACACACACACACACACACACACACACACACACACATTTGTATTACTATACTTGTGAGGACATCAACACTTTAAGACAGCCATGTTATGAATGCCATTTAAAAAAAAATATTGACATTTTTAACCATAAGCCTAAAGCCGAAAAACAGCCGATCTATAAGCCCACAACGCGTCGCGCTGCAACGCGTTGTGGGCTTATAGATCGGCTGTTTTTCGGTGCCTGACACTGGCGCGCAACTAAGTATAAATCATGTTTAACTCTAATTCCAATCCCTAAACCTAACCTCTAGATGTCTAATCCAAACCTGAATGTTTTTCTAATTGTAAACGTATCTCTAAAAATGTTTTTTTTTGAACAATAAAACAACCATTTGTCTTGTGAGGAATACGGTCCTCACAATGTAGATTTCTTCAAATTCTACTATACTTGGTCCTCGCAAGTATAATACAAACACACACGCACTCGCGCACACACACACACACACACACACACACACACACACACACACACACACACACACACACACACACACACACACACACACACACACACACACACACACACACACACACACAGAGACAGGTCAACATTACTGTTCATGTCACGCTTTGAGGCATGTTGTGAACGAGGTTGACTTTTATTTAGTGTCCATGTAAAACAGTTCAGTCTGAATCTCTGAATCTCAGAATGATTACATTCTGAATGAAGACGTGATGATGTCCATGTGAACGCAGTCATAGAGTACTTTAACTCATCCAATCTGGGAACGCATCTGTGTCATTTTTAGATTTCTTTGGCTATTCAAAAATAGCAGATCTACAAGCTCAAATGAACTTGTAGATCTGCTATTTTTTGGGAAAATCGTGGGTCTTTGAATATATATATTTTTCAAAGTAAACATTTGCAACTCAAATCTTGGCTTCGGGGGGAAATGTCTTCTAAATCCTAACTGATTTGCACAAATCTTCACAATCTTTCAAAAATAGCAGATCTACAACTTCATAGCTCTGAAGTTGTAGATCTGCTATTTTTGAATAGCCAAAGAAATCCTTAAATGACACACATATGCGTTCCTGGTCTGAAAGGGTTAAATTCCTGTGGTGGGGGGGGGGGGCGGGGCGGGGGGGGGGGGGGGCACACAGGTTGGGACGGTGTGTCCTGTAGGAGGATAATCTGTCCCTTGCTGCCAGTGCCCACACGATGCCACATGATGACTGCACTAAGAGATCAGCTCTCTAACTGGA
Organism: Gymnoscopelus microlampas; assembly: GCF_963454915.1. Classification (NCBI taxonomy): domain Eukaryota; kingdom Metazoa; phylum Chordata; class Actinopteri; order Myctophiformes; family Myctophidae; genus Gymnoscopelus; species Gymnoscopelus microlampas. Next base: position 48,891,614 of record NC_139953.1, on the reverse strand, counting down.
TTATCTATCTATCTATATAGTGACCATAGTGCCTCCTGCACTGTGACATTCCCACAGCGCCCCCTGGAATTAATAATTATATTTGATTGACCCAAATCCACCCAAACTGCGGTTAACTGCGGCTAACCACGATCCGTGCATCTCTCCTGTGTACATTGCTTTGTTACAGATGTGCCATTTCAAAACTTCAAATGTCCTGCCATCGCCAAGACAGTACATTTTCAGGGGATTCCCAGGGCAATAAGAGGGACAAAGAAGGGCATTTAAAATGCTGAATTATTTTGATGATCACTGCTTTTATGATGCTAATTAATTTGAGCAACTGGTCAAGGACCTCTTCAAATCACCTTTCGCCTCATAATGAGTCTGACACCTTCTTCAACACACATTCTTTTGTTCTCATGTATATGGATGTCTGTTGAAGGGAAAAACGGGGGTGTGTAGTGACAACTTCTTTTTTTTAATTTTCAGGGCACTATCAGGGAAAGAACAGTAACGTGTGAAGTTTTGAAGTGGCACATCTGTGCATGTTGTCAATACACATAAATCAATCAATAAAATAAAAACATACCGGTGTGGCTCCGCTGGTGGTCTTCCGGCGAGCCGCCGCCGCCGCGCTGGCGTTGTGGGCGTTGTGGTGGAGGTGGGCGGCGGCCTCGCGGCTCAGGTTCCGGTCGTGGCTGCGGCAGTGGGGGAGGGGCGTGGCCTGCAGCGTCTTGAAGGACACGGAGCCCATCGGATGACAGGACACTGAGCGAGGACACACAGGCAGCGCTACCGTGACGATTATGGGCGGGGCATGGGGGGGGGTTGGTTTTTAAAGGGGGGGGTTTAGGGTCGGCGAGGGAGATGAGAGGGGAGAGGAGGGGAGGAGGGGTCCACGGGATGGGACGGATGGGGAAACGGTCGGTCGGAGGACGGTTCGATGACGGCGGGAGAGATAAGGAATAAGAAGAAGAAAATAAGGAAGAAAAAGAGGAATTATAAAGAAAGAAATAAAGAATTATGAGGAGGGAAAGAAGGAATGATAAGAAAGACATAAGGAAGAAAAAGAGGAATGATAAAAGGTGATAATGAAGGAAGAAAGGAATGAAATGACGAAGGGAGAGAGAGAGAAGGGAAAGGGTTTTTTTGAGGAACGGAGGAGGATGGAGAGAAGCGGAAGGAGAGAGAAAAGGAAAGAAGCAGTGATAGAGAGAGAGAGAGGTAAAAAAGAACGACAGAAAGAGTGTTAGATCTACTGATTATTAGAGACATATAGAGATATGCTACTGTGAGAGACTTCACAACAAGAAAAACAGACATTTGAAACTTGGAGATCCATGGTTTCTGCCACACAGCAACGATTAATCAACATATTAAACAACAAATTAACTCAGCATGCAGTGAGAGACACGCACGCACACACAAACGCGCACACCCCCCTTAGTGTGAGTGTGTGTGTGTGTGTGTGTGTGTGTGTGTGTGTGTGTGTGTGTGTGTGTGTGTGTGTGTGTGTGTGTGTGTGTGTGTGTGTGTGTGTAAATGTGCATATGGGTGCAGAACACAGAAGTAAACAGAGTTTTAAGGAAAATAAAACACATGCAGAGAAACTATAGAGCGACTGTGTGGGAGCCAGAAGGTTCCTGGTTCAATTCCCGGCCCCCAAAGTGTCCTTGAGCAACACCCCTAACTGCTCCTGGTGAGCAGACTGGTGCCTTGCATTGGTTTCCTTCCTGTGTGTGTGTGTGTGTGTGTGTGTGTGTGTGTGTGTGTGTGTGTGTGTGTGTGTGTGTGTGTGTGTGTGTGATAGTGTGTGTGTGTGTAACAGTGTGTGTGTGTGTGTGTGTGTGTGTGTGTGTGTGTGTGTGTGTGTGTGTGTGTGTGTGTGTGTGTGTGTGTGTGTGTGTGTGTGTGTGTGATAGTGTGTGTGTGTGTAACAGTGTGTGTGTGTGTGTGGTGCCAGATACAGAGTGGTGAAGGCAGTTTAAGAAGTTAATTCTTTAAGTCTGGGTCCAAATCTGATTAACACCTGAACTGGGTCCCCCAACACACACGCACACACACACAAACACACACACACACACACACACACACACACCTGACAAAATGTATAAGCAGGGGTGCACATAACTGGTGCGCATGCACACCCAAAATAAATAACGCGCAGCACATCATGACGACGCGAGGCGCAACAGCTGGGACAGGAATTTCCAAGCTTTTATTTTCTAGCAAAACTAAAAAATAAAAGCCTGGAGATCGAGGCTAGGAATTTACTTACTGAAGCCACACTCACACAATCACGCTAAAGCACGCGTCGGCCCCATACACAGCCATTAGGCGCAGGGGGAGGGGACGCATGCTGCACGTCATTGTGTGAGTGTTGCCTCGCATCTTGACACACAGACACTCTGCGACTCGCAGCACACTGCACGCAGCCAGCAGCGGCTGTTAGAGGCACTCGTCACCGATGATGAACGCACCGTGATGGTGCAAAGTATGCCGTGAACGTCCCAATCTGGCGGATAAAAGCAGCGCAGCACAGGACACCAACCTTGGGGGGTTCACCAAACGGCGTGAAAAAAAGAAAACGGTGAAAAACGGCGGAATTTGGAAGCAGAGCGTCCTTTTTTCTTGCGCATCAGCCCCCCCCCCTTGACAAAACTGTCCCGGGGGGCACGGTGCTGAACCCCCCCCCCCGTGACGACGGGACCATTTATTTGGTGCGCACCAAGTCACATCTCCAGGTGCTCTTCTGAGGACTAGACCTAAAAAGTTATGTGCACCCCTGTGTACAGTATAAGCACTCTTGTGTTTCACAATAATGACAAAGATGCCTTGTCAGATGTTACAGCTACTGTAACACAGCAGATGTTTGTGGATGTACATTCAGCCACAGTCTGGAAGAGGCATTCCTTACCAAGGTGCTAAAGTACCAACGTCTTTAAGGATGCTATTATACAGCTTTGGTTATGAATGTAGTACTAGTGTTCGTATTTGGAAGCCTCTGCAATGTCCGAGCTCTGCCCGACTGAGCTACCCGGACACCTTAAATGTGAACTCAAATAAAGGTGTTACGTGTGTGTGTGTGTGTGTGTGTGTGTGTGTGTGTGTGTGTTACCCGCTGTGTCTCCAGACAGGCTCACAGCAGAGCGGCTTCGGGCCAGGTAGGAGTGTGTGGGCTGTTGTAACCGGTTCACCATCGTGTTCTCCCAGGGGGTCAACGGCAAGCGACGCAGGCCTACACACGCGCACACACACACACACACACACACACACACACACACACACACACACACACACACACACACACACACACACACACACACACACACACACACACACACACACACACACACACACAGTTAGTCCTATAACAGGTCCAGATTCCACACAGCAAAAGGCTCTATGAAACAGCAGGCATAATGGAAATACATTTGGGCCTCTTCCTTACTTCCTTACTACAGGTTGTTACCAATGACACTAATGAAGGCTCTGTTCCATTCTGTTCAAACAGTCAGGGTTGATATGGTGCATGTTGGCTCACTGGAAACTAGGCAAACAATTTATCCTAAATCGATAAAAAAATGACAATTTAAATCGATTTAATAAAACAAATTATCCTAGCAAAAAAAAGTAAAGGATCTTTATTAGATAATTGATAAAAAATTGTTTGCAGTCATTTGCTACTTTATTGAATAAACAAACGGACCCCTTTGCGGGTGTGTAACTCTGAGAGTGTACAAATGGAACCAAATGGACCCTTACGGGTCCATTTGGTTCCATTTGTACACTCTCAGAGTTATGGGGGTCCCTGAGATTAGAACGTTTGAGAACCAGTACTGGGGCTACATTAGTAAGATAGGCCCTCCAGAAAAACGCGGGCTAAAACTCTTGATTATGCGTCTAAAATCCTTGATTTCGTGAAATATGCATTTTTTTTTTGCATTTTTATGCAGCAAAATTGAGGGAAGTTGCGAAATATGCGGAAATATGCGATGCACACATTACATTATGCGATGCGATGCAGCCTTTTTGAAAAAACGTTACCGCCGCATAAGTATGCGCCATTTTGATGATTATGCGGTAAAAAATGGGATCGCATAATCACATTTTTCTGGAGGGTCTAGTAAGAACTTTGAAGGAAGTAAGGAAGAGGCCCTGCTGTCTTCTTTCCAATATGGCCGCTGTGCACAGAGAGCCCATGTATTTGATGAAAGTACAGAATAGACATCCAGCCATGCAGCTCAGGAAAACCTGCCATGGAATCATGCAGTGAAGATGATCAGTTGGTCATCTATGTGGCTTTCTGTCCCCCTCATGATCCACACCATCATGCATGTCATGCATGTAGAATCATCAACACATGTATATTAATCATACATGTTACATGTATGTGCTGATATGTTGCACCTCCACCTGTGTACGTATAGCCATGCACCGTATAGTCTGCCCCCGATCCACAATGACGGTGGTTGTGGTTTGTCCCCGTTTCTAAAACGTTGTTGATATTTGGTATGAGTTATAGGGCATAGCAGTGGGGCCCATTTTCTGGTTCCACTTCAAAATAGTCAATGCATTTTTCCCATTGACATTTCCATTGACATTTATATCAATTATTTTAAGCCTAGAATCAGGCCATCCAGGGTCCTGGTGAATCATGACCATAAAACGTTTGATTCTGTGAAAAAAAATGTTTTGAAAACGGCAAAACAAAGGGTATTTATTAAATATAGTATATCATATAATTAAATATAAAAAAAAAAAAAAAAAAAAATCACAGAAAATAATGTTTTATGGTCATGATTCACCAGGACCCTGGATGGCCTGATTCTAGGCTTAAAATAATTGATATAAATATTTTTGGAAATGTCAATGGGAAAAATGCATTTACTATGTTGAAGTGGAACCAGAAAATGGCCCCCACTGCTATGCCCTATTGGCCGATGTATTGATATATTTCACACACACACACACACACACACACACACACACACACACACACACACACACACACACACACACACACACACACACACACACACACACACACACACACACACACACACACACACACACACACACACACACACACACCCTCATGTTTCACACCATCATGCATGTTACATGTCTATAATCATGTGACCTGCTGGTTGTTTTTTTGGACGAGGGAGTCTGAGGGCTGGAAACTGTTCAGAAGAAACCACCAGTCTACAGTAAGGGTGATGATGCAACTTTGATGGTGTAGAGGGCCACTATATTTACACACTCACTCCAGAGGAACACGTTGCATAATACTGTCGGGCAGAGACCGCTTATCTCCGTATTTTAGCTTTTTTCGTAAATTAATGCCGTACTTTACCATTCAATCTCACACAAAAGTAGCAAAAATAGCCGATCTACAAGCTCAAAACGCGTCGCACTGCGACGCGTTTTGAGCTTGTAGATCTGCTATTTTTGTATTTATTTTATTGAAACCCTGATTTTTGTTTTGCTATTTTTTTTATTGGAATCCTGAAAAGTAACATGTTGTATTTAATTTCAAATGCATTCAGTTATACTTATGTTAACTTTATGAACTTAAATACAAATACATTGGACATAAAAAAGACAATAGAATGTTAATACTAGTCATTAAGCTACTAATATAGACTGAAGTAATTAAAGCGGGTCATGTTCACATGTTTAGAATCATAACTGCTGAAATCAATAATATATCACTATTCTGATATTAACCTGCGGGCCGCATTAAGTGAAGGTGGGGGCCGCATGTGGCCCCCGGGCCACCAGTTGCCCATGTATGTTCTACAGGATATAATTTTTAGTTTTGCATGTGTGCAGTTTATGCATTGTGTAGTACAAGTCACTGTGTTCATGTAAATGTGTGTTTAGGTAAATGTGTGTGTTTTCCATAAGGAGTAAATTATGGGTGATTATGATTTTCCCACAAAGGATGAAAAGCGGCATAACGGAGTTCCCACGAAAACAAAAAGATTATCCTATACAGAGGATTAGGGAGAAAGGGGCCATAAGAACCTTGATCCTTCTGGTTGATACGTGCGCTATGCGTGCACGTGACACATGACCTCTACCACGTGTTGCTGACAGACAACATAAGAGTTGAATGACTAATATCAATAATAGTCATAAAAATATCTTCCATGGATTAAATGTGTGTGTGTGTGTGTGTGTGTGTGTGTGTGTGTGTGTGTGTGTGTGTGTGTGTGTGTGTGTGTGTGTGTGTGTGTGTGTGTGTGTGTGTGTGTGTGTGTGTGCGCGCGCGCGCGTGTATCGATCAAACACTAACCAGATCAAATATTAAGTGTTAATATGTATATGTTGTTTTGCTAATGATATAGTGCTGGAGTACAGAAGTCCTGACGTCACTCGTTCATCCCCTGGTTCGTAAAGTCATTTCTCTGTGGAGAATAACATTGGCTCATCATAGAATCGTCTCATATAAGAATTGTGGTCCAAAAATAAACAAACTGTCTCTGTGATATTATCAGGGAGGTGGCTCTCTATCGTTTATGATAGTCAGTCACTTATATTTGAAACAGTTTGTTTCTGGCAAAAATGTAACTAATTTGGCGGAAATAACATTATCGTTTTCTCACCATCAGTTGATGCTTCATATCCATAAGAGTCAAACCACCGGGGTCATTTGTTTATTATTGGAACACAGTTCTTATTTGACGCGATATTAAACACGTCTATGGGGATTCAGAACGGGGGTGGAAAACCGCGAACCAGGTAGGATGTGTAAATTACGTCAGACTTCGGTGCTCTATAGAGACCGTTCCAACATAAATCTTCTCTCCTGGGCGTCCCTGGCACAAAACAAAATCTAATTCAAATATATGTACAATTTGGGGGTCCTCGACATGAAAAGGTTTGAGAAGCACTGTTTTAGCCGTGCAGTTTTACGTTTTGGCCAGGGACCCCCATAAGAGAAGATTTTTACGGCTCTCTAGCAGTGATTCTCAACCACTTTAATTTCAAGGACCCCCCAGTTTGACATGCATTAGGGCTACGGACCCCCATTTAATGGCATTTATATCCCTGGGACCCCAATTCACATTGTAAAATCAATGTTAATTTAACTCTGAGAGTGTACAAATGGAACCAAATGGACCCGTCAGGGTCCATTTGGTTCCATTTGTACACTCTCAGAGTTACAGACCCATAAGGGTACATTTGGTTTCCATCCATCATTTAGCTGGGGACCCCCTGGAACCCTCTCAAGTACCCCTGGGGGTCCCCGGACCCCACTTTGAGAACCAATGCCCCAGAATCCTCCAGAACAGTTTCCAGCCCACATGTGTTTTCCCGTAACGGCGTTGTTGCGTGCGTGACTCGGTGTGGTACGTACAACCTACTGAACCGGAGTGCCCGCGTTTCACACCAACTCCTCCTCCTGGGAGGGGTTTGTGGTGGTGGGCGGTCCTCCCCTGCTGGTGGAGGCGGGGCTTGGACTGAGCTTTGCTAATGGCGGGGGAGGAGGCGGTTCTCAACCGCAAGGCTGTCGGAAGGAAAGACGTGAACAACATCCAACAATATACACACACAACATCCAACAATATATACACACAACATCCAACAATATACACACACAACATCCAACAATATACACACACAACATCCAACAATATATACACACAACATCCAACAATATATATGTCACAGGGAAATTGAAAAAGGAGCGCTCGTTTTTAGGCGCGGGGCTTCAGCGCGAGGCGGGGCTTTTCGAGACAGGGTTTTTTACGCGAGGCGCTCCTCATCGTGAGGAGGAGGAGGCCGACCTGGCTTTTGTTGTCCCCCCCCACATAGCAACCACTTATTGTAAGTCGCTTTGGATAAAAGCGTCTGCTAAATGACTGTAATGTAATGTAATGTAATGTAACCAGGAAGCTACGCTAGGGGAACGCTGAACACGCGTTCACACGCACACGTGATAATAGTTATTGTCCATGACGGAGGCGCGCCGACTCAGCAGAGCTTGAGTAGGGATGGAGCTCGTTAATTTTTATTGATAATGAGCACCTTATCGAGCCTGCTTATCGAACCAAGCTTTTATCGAGCCCACTATCGATCTTTTTCTATTATTAAGAAAAAAGACGTGAGACGAAAAATTCTGAACAGAACCGGTATCTTTTTTTATTGGCCAGTTGTGACAGTGAGTTTGTGGCTGACCACTATCTAAAAATTAAATGAAGATGACAAAAGTTAAAAATATTTTTGCCTATCATTAAAACAACCATTCATATAATGTGCAATAAGTGTTAAATGGCTTTATATTATGAATAGTACTGTAATAATTACTATAAAATCTCCATGTCTCTTCAACTTTTTATAAACAAAAAATGCATAGTTATTTTTTCTATTCTTTTTTCTTTGTTTTAACCAAAATATATCACTTGCACTACATTTTACTAGGGCCTTCAAATACAGTACTTTTCTAACAGACAGAGGGCAAGTGACCTTTTTACTTTTGGAAAATAATATTGAAGAAACGGTTAATGTGTGTACTGTCACTTTAAAAGCACAATGTATACTTCATCGTACGACGGTGTCACGCACCAAACATAGCCGATATCCAAGCTCACACTGCGTCTGTTCGCACCACGTTGTGAGCTTGTAGATCTGCCATTTTCGGCAACGATAGACTGAAGCAACACTAGTTATTCATTCACAGGGAGATCCTAAACGGATTATTATCAATTGGATTATTAAAATTGTCAACGGAGACTTGCTACCTTGTAGAAGAGGACGAGTGAAACTTTTGAGCGTTTCACTCGTTGACGCCATTGTTTCACCGCTGCACCGCACATGTAAACACAACCCGAGTGTACAAATGGAACCAAATGGACGCTTACAGCCCCCTTAAAATAGTGATGTAGTGAGCCAATACAATTCATCTAACTTGTTTCCCCGGGCAGCGCTGTTTGGCACAACTTGCAGCTATCAATACACTTTTAGACCAACATGTTTGTGCCAGCGTGAATGATTAGATTTATTTCTTGATCGCCTCTTGTTTTGATAGTTTAGACATGACGTCATGGGCCGCTACACTCGATAACAGGCTCGACAAGCCTAAAGAATTTAGAATTGCCTGGGTGGGTGGTTAAAAACAAGCGCTCCTTTTTCAATTTCCCTGGAATGCCTATTTCCCTGTAACATATACACACAACATCCAACAATATGTACACACAACATCCAACACTATGTACACACAACAATAATACTTTACCGGTCTTAGTCGCTAAGACTCTCGTAGATGTAAAAATGTCAAAATCGATAAAAATACATCTACGATAGTCTTGATCTAAGGCTAGGCCCCCGACCCCATACTCTGGTACATAATGATGGTCAGATACATAGGGTTGGTTCTTACCTCGGTCAGGGGAGTGCAGCAGTGTGGCGAAGGAGGATGACAGGCGCTTGGTGATGACCGGGTGGTCAGCGTGTTTGGACAGGTTCATGGTGGACACAGACCGTCGGTCAGCATCTAACACACACACACATTATGACATGATCACATGATCACAGGGTGGTCAGTGTGTTTGGACAGGTTCATGGTGGACACAGACCGTCGGTCAGCATCTAACACACACACACACACACATTATGACATGGTCACATGATCACAGGGTGGTCAGCGTGTTTGGACAGGTTCATGGTGGACACTAGGCCTGACCTCCATTATTCGAACAGTCGACTAACCGGTCGAGGGGAGTCTGAGTCGACTGCCAATCTGTGTAGATTTTGACAGCAATTTTTTTGATTTAGTTTTAGTCGTAGTCTTTTGAATCAAATTCCATTTAGTTTTAGTCATATTTTAGTCATCTGAAATGTTTTAGTTGTTGTCTTGTTTTAGTCGACTAAATATCATAATATTATAGTCGACTAAATCTACAGTTGATTTAGTCGACTATAATGTGTTTTGGCGGTGTCTTGATAGCGTCGTAACGGCTGATTTTACACTTGGTTGCGTGCCGAAAATAGCCGATCTACAAGCCCACAACGCGTCGCAGCGCGACGCGTTGTGGGCTTGTAGATCGGCTATTTTCAGAGCGTAACACCCGAGCGCAGCCAAACATAAAATGACTTGTCTTTTAGTTCTACTGGATCTCTTCTCCACTAGTCCCTCACTAACATTTTAGTTTAGTTTTTATTTGTTGACAAAATTGTCAATACATTTAGTCTTAGTTTTAGTCATCATAGCTTAGTTTTTATCTAGCTTCTATTTAGTTTTGGTCAGTGAAAAAAGGTAGTCGACCAACATTTTTCGTCATAGTTTTAGTCGACAAAATCAACACTGCTGCCAATCTCTTAGCCATATATAATGTCATATAAAAAAACACAGCGAAGCAGCATTCTGCTTCTACGGACCGACGGCTTGGAATAAACTCCCATTACACCTAAGACAGACACCCTCTGTGGACAGTTTTAAAGCACCATTACACCTAAGACAGACACCCTCTGTGGACAGTTTTAAAGCACCATTACACCTAAGACAGACACCCTCTGTGGACAGTTTTAAACTCCCATTACACATAAAACAGGCACCCTCTCTGGACAGTTTTAAAGCACAGCTCAAGACTTATTTCTTCACTCTTGCTCTTGATTTTTTCTCTTCTAAAATCTCTGTGTTGTTATTCATGTGTTTACTGTTTTGCTTACTGCCTGTTATGTATTGTTTAAGCCATTATTTTTTTGCCATTGTTTTATTGCCACTGTTTTATTTTGTATTTTATATGTTTTATTTTTTTGCTCTGTAAAGCACTTTCAGCTGCATTTATGTCATGAAAGGTGCTACATAAATAAAGTTTATTATTGTTAAAGTTTATTATTATTCGAATTATGAAATAATTCATTTATCTTTTATTTTTTTCATTATTCGACTGAGAGATTGGCCTAATTTGTTATATTAATTATTAATGAATCATTATTAAATATTAATAGCTTTCCAAAAATAGGATATGCATCATGATTTATTGGGAGAAACCACACAAAATGTACCATAATATAATGAGCATTAGTAACGACCAACGATATGAAAATGGGTGAAGTCGTCCTTTAAATGTTGAACCACAGTAAAAAAGAAGAGGGTTATTCTAACAGGGCCGTTGACACCAAGAACCATAACCATACATAACCATAACCATACATAAAATAATTCTATAACTACAGTGGACGTCAGAGTCCTCATCAACGACTATAGCGACAACCACAGTGGTTGAACGATATGGTTGGGGAAACGCTCAAATAAAAATGGTAAAACGGTGCATTTATATAGCGGCCTTATCCAAAGAGCTTTATCATGTTGGACCCTCCAGAAAAATCCTTAGTTATCATTCTTGGTGTACTCCGGTAATGCCTGATGAGCTACGGTCACGGCTGGGTTAGTTCAACTACAGTAATGTCTGATGAGCTACGGTCACGGCTGGGTTAGTTCAACTACAGTAATGTCTGATGAGCTACGGTCACGGCTGGGTTAGTTCAAACAGTCGCTAAGCGGAGAAACCTCAAACAGAAACATAGTCATTAGTACTAAACGAGTCACATGACATCTAGTGATGGATCTAAAAAGGTGAGGATGGATGACTGTAACGTTTGCTACACGACGGTCTCAACACGTCACTGGTAGTCCTACCGTTCACGCAGGCCTACTGTATACGTTCGCGCTGTCGCTAACGTGCTAATACAGGTCCTTACGCACAGGGAGCGTGGCGAATAAGACACATATTTCACATCAAACTATTAATTTCGACTTTGTTTTGAAAAATACGTTTGTTGGCTTTATCGCCGCGCAACATTCACCTTCTGTATGGATGTACTCGGGGCACAAAGAAAATGCATTTTCGGGTCAGGATACCAAGTTTATCCAATCAGGAGAGAGCACTCGAACAGATAACAGGACAAACGAGTGAAATTGGAAGAGATGAGCAGACAAATAAATGAGCAGACACAATTTAAAATGGAACGCTTTCGATTTGAAGCTGATGAATGGGAACTCTCTCCTGATTGGCTGACATTGGCAACCGACCTGCTAATGTATTTTCTGTTTATTAAAGAGCTGGAGAGACGTGGAGACTCATGTTACTGAACAAACACTCTATAGCAATGATTACTGTCAGAATGTAGATCTTTTTTTTGCTTTGACCAAAAAGTCTCACTTACACTACTACCTTTAATTACATAAAATGAATGCTCCCGGTGAGTATGGACCTTCAGAGTTAGCATACAGTCACACGGCTAACGCCAGCACTAACGCCAGCGCTCTACAGCTAGCTCTACAGCTAGCTGGCTAACTGCTAACGCCAGCGCTCTACAGCTAGCTGGCTAACGCCAGTGCTCTACAAGCTAGCTGGCTGACTGCTAACGCCAGCGCTCTACAAGCTAGCTGGCTGACTGCTAACGCCAGCGCTCTACAGCTAGCTGGCTAACGCCAGTGCTCTACAAGCTAGCTGGCTAACTGCTAACGCCAGCGCTCTACAGCTAACTGGCTGACTGCTAACGCCAGCGCTCTATAAGCTAGCTGGCCGACTGCTAACGCCAGTGCTCTATAAGCTAGCTGGCTAACTGCTAATGCCAGCGCTCTATAAGCTAGCTGGCTGACTGACGGTGCGTTATGTCATATTCACATTGAGAGGACATTCCGTGTCCGCGGTACGGGCTGAAAGCACCGTGCACCACGTGCTCCAAACCCGCTAGGTCGAGCGGATAGAGGAAATCTGACTCGACAAAACCTGGACCGGAGAGGGGGGGGGGGGGGGGGGGGAGAGACATAAGGATTGAGAGAGTGTGAGAGAGTGTAAGTTTGATTGAGAGAAAGACAGATACGGAGAGAGAACGAAAATTAGCTGATCTACAGAGTTTGTAGATCTGCTATTTTCAATATGTTTTCCATACCACCGTTGTTACGATGGTGTTAAAAATAAATGTAAATACATAGACATTTAAAAAAGGGTTTATGACACAGGGTTATACAATATAATACAGGTTTAAGCGCTCAATCAGACAGACATAGATTTTCTTCATCACTGGTTTCAGCATAAACACTGAATCACAGTGGCGTGCACAGACATTTTGAGGGGCAGGTGCTCAAGTAAATTATACTTTTTTTTGTTTACTTGGTCTGCTCTTTTTTTCCCTCTACACCTATACCTATTTGCCAAAAATAGCCGATCTACAACCGAACCGCCTCGCGCTGCGAGGCGTTGTGAGCTTGTAGATCTGCTATTTTTGGCTAAAGTTCTCCTCAGAAAAGGGATGCTAGGTTTCGAGTGGTTATGGTAAAAAGAAAAATCATATCACATAAAGATTTGGCGGACCCCCTGTAGTAACTCTGAGGACCCCCTAGGGATCCCGGACCCCCTGTTGAAGACCCCTGCTGTAAACTGTAAACTCTAGCACCACCTAGAGTCTATCTGTGCACGTCCCTGCTGAAACACATGAATAAATGCTGTGTGTGTGTGTCTGTGTGTGCGTGTGTGTGTGTGTGTGTGTGTCTGTGTGTGTGTGTGTGTGTGTGTGTGCGTGTTACCAGCAGGTGTGTTAGGTGTGTTGGGGTGTAACACTCCTCCCCAGGACCAGCGGTTGGCTTTGTTCCGTCCTCTCTGACTCTTCTCCATCGTTCGTCTGATCACCGCCTCGTGACGAAGCTGCACCACACACACACACACACACACACACACACACACACACACACACACACACACACACACACACACACACACACACACACACACACACACACACACACACACACACACACACACACTTAATTGAACAAGGGACTTTTTTTGTCTGTGTAGACGATAGTGATGGGTAGTTCATGATCGATTCGTTCATAAGAAGTAGTTCTTTGCCGTGAACGAAACAGTTCACTTCTTGAAACTGTTACGTTCACGATTTCGTTCTTGCCCCCCCCTCCCCCGCTACGCTCGCCCCGTGCATGTCACGCACACAGGAGAACGGGAGGGCGCGGGCTACAGCTAAGACATGTCACTGGACCATGCGCGCTGTTGGTTGGCCGGAAACCTGGAAGCGCTACCGAACGAGAACGAATCATTCGAACGAATCATTCGAACGAATCATTCGAACGAATCATTGCCGTGAACGAAATCCTTTGTTCGCTGTAAAAGTAAAAGTATCAATACTGCAATGTAGAAGTACTCGGTTACAAATAAAAGTCCGGAATTAAAACTTTACTTGAGCAAAGGTACACATTATTGGTATCAAAATGTACTCAAAGTACCAACAGTAAAATAACTAACATGTTTGAAAATAGCAGATCTACAAACTCTTGTGAGCTTGTAGATCTGCTATTTTCAAACAGCCGAGGTATGAAATAGGGCTAAAGTGGTTTAATGTATGTTTTATAATGTAACAATCTATATCTGCAAAGTAACTAGTAACTAACGTTTTCAAATAAGTGTAGTGGAGTAAAAGTACAATATTTACCTCTGAGATGTAGTGGAGTAGAAGTAAAAGTATAGACAGTTGGAAATACTCCGGTAAAGTAAGAGTACCTCAAAATTGTACTTAAGTACAGTGCTTGAATAAATGTACTTAAGTTACTCTACACCACTGGTCAAAATAACAACCCTACGGCTGTTAGAAGCTGGCGTTCCAAAGTTCAAACTCCAACCCAGGAGACGGAGGAGCGGCGACACCGTGCAATGTTTACCCACCATAAATATGTGTGATCCTTATCACTGGACTGGGACAATTAGTGCAGTCAGTGGGTATTACACTTTATTCATGTCAAGGACCCCCCCCCCCCCCCACCTGAAAATATGTTGTGCCAGTGTTCATTTAACCCATTGAGACCTGAAGCCGATTCTACATGTCTCCTAAATCCCTAAAATTCAGAAAAAAACGTATGTTTCTATATCAGTGGTGCTCAATCTTTTTCATGTCAAATACCCCCAAAATGATATGTATTTGGCCGAAGACCCCCATCAAAATAGTTTGTTCCAGGGACCCCCCCCAGAAGCAAAGATTTGAGTTAAAAATGTTCGCTTTAAAAATATATATTTTCAAAGATTTGCACACATTTTCACGATTTAAAAAAAATAGCAGATCTACAAGCTCGTAGCGCGGCACTCGGTGCCGCGCTACGAGCTTGTAGATCTGCTATTTTTGAATAGCCCAAAGTGTAGAATAATGCTTTTTAGCTCAAATCTAAAAATGACAGTTTCAGGTCTTAATGGGCTAAAGAGATAGTTCACCCCAAAAATGACTTTTTTTCTCTATAGATTAGTCACCCCATGGCAATCTGGGAACCCATCGCCAAATAAAAAGGAAAAACAGCGCCCTCTGCTGTTTTTTACTCTTTCACTTGGCTCTGGGGGGGGCTAAATGGAGCACCCGTGTGCAAAGGAAACCGGGGTTTTTGGTCTGCCCTCAGCGCTCCACTTCCGGTGGTGCGACTATGTTTTCATTTCCACTAACAATATTTCTACATATATTACATAATATTTCTGTCGCCTCACAGCTAGAAGGTACTGGGTTCGATTCCCGCCGGGGACGCTGGGGGCGTGTTCTCTCCTCCACGTCATCAGTGCCCATACCCTAGGTGGGGTTGGTGAAAGGGCCTTTCTGTGTGGAGTTTGCATGTTCTCCCCGTGTCCCCTAGGGTAGTTAATACCCTCACAAAAACATGTAGTAATCCTGGTCTCTATACTGCCTCCCCCTGGTCAGGCAGGGCGCCTGATGGAGGGGAAAGGAACTGGTTGGAATAACGTGTTCCTTCCACCTGCTTTGCCCTACCGGGGAAACTCCTCCCTGTCAGGTGATGAGAAGTGGTCTGCTCACTCCTCATGCATTGAAGGAAGTGTGAGCTCAGTTCTGGGCTCTCCCTAGGCTGGCAGAGGGAGAGTAACGCCCAGGATTACATAGGCAACTAGAAAGTACTGTTCCTGAAGAAACAGTGTGGGATCGCTAAGAATGTTGAGCTGGTATTGAGTATTGATAGTGTTAGTAGTGTTATAGTAGGGTCATAATACAATGACAACAGTTTTATGACGTCACTAAATGGCATTTCTCCATTGAAATGACCCAAAAAACGGGCGTAATATTAATAATGATAATAATCATAAATAGTGAAGATAACATTAGTGTGATCGCTAAAGCGATCACACAATTAGCAAAGCGTGAAAAAATGGGTTACAAAATTGTGGGATGAAAATGATAAAAAGGAAGATTGGTGGTGCGTCATAGATGTGAGGGCAGCGTAGTGGCCTGAGCTCTAGATGTGAGGGCAGCGTAGTTGTCTTAACTCTAGATGTGAGGGCAGCGTAGTTGTCTTAACTCTAGATGTGAGGGCAGCGTAGTGGCCTGAACTCTAGATGTGAGGGCAGCGTAGTGGCCTGAACTCTAGATGTGAGGGCAGCGTAGTGATCTGAACTCTAAATGTGAGGGCAGCGTAGTGACCTTAACTCTAGATGTGAGAACAACATAGTGATCTGAACTCTAGATGTGAGGGCAGCATAGTGACCTTAACTCTAGATGTGAGGGCAGCATAGTGACCTGAACTCTAGATGTGAGGGCAGCGTAGTGACCTTAACTCTAGATGTGAGGGCAGCGTAGTGATCTGAACTCTAAATGTGAGGGCAGCGTAGTGACCTTAACTCTAGATGTGAGAACAGCATAGTGATCTGAACTCTAGATGTGAGGGCAGCATAGTGACCTGAACTCTAGATGTGAGGGCAGCATAGTGACCTGAACTCTAGATGTGAGGGCAGCATAGTGACCTGAACTCTAGATGTGAGGGCAGCGTAGTGACCTTAACTCTAGATGTGAGGGCAGCATAGTGACCTGAACTCTAGATGTGAGGGCAGCGTAGTGACCTTAACTCTAGATGTGAGGGCAGCATAGTGATCTGAACTCTAGATGTGAGGGCAGCGTAGTGACCTTAACTCTAGATGTGAGGGCAGCGTAGTGACCTTAACTCTAGATGTGAGGGCAGCATAGTGACCTGAACTCTAGATGTGAGGGCAGCATAGTGACCTGAACTCTAGATGTGAGGGCAGCGTAGTGACCTTAACTCTAGATGTGAGGGCAGCATAGTGACCTGAACTCTAGATGTGAGGGCAGCGTAGTGACCTTAACTCTAGATGTGAGGGCAGCATAGTGACCTTAACTCTAGATGTGAGGGCAGCGTAGTGACCTTAACTCTAGATGTGAGGGCAGCGTAGTGACCTGAACTCTAGATGTGAGGGCAGCATAGTGACCTTAACTCTAGATGTGAGGGCAGCGTAGTGACCTGAACTCTAGATGTGAGGGCAGCATAGTGACCTTAACTCTAGATGTGAGGGCAGCGTAGTGACCTTAACTCTAGATGTGAGGGCAGCATAGTGACCTGAACTCTAGATGTGAGGGCAGCATAGTGATCTGAACTCTAGATGTGAGGGCAGCATAGTGACCTGAACTCTAGATGTGAGGGCAGCGTAGTGACCTGAACTCTAGATGTGAGGGCAGCGTAGTGATCTGAACTCTAGATGTGAGGGCAGCGTAGTGATCTGAACTCTAGATGTGAGGGCAGCGTAGTGATCTGAACTCTAGATGTGAGGGCAGCGTAGTTGTCTTAACTCTAGATATGAGGGCAGAGTAGTGACCTGAACTCTAGATGTGAGGGCAGCATAGTGATCTGAACTCTAGATGTGAGGGCAGCGTAGTGATCTGAACTCTAGATGTGAGGGCAGCGTAGTGATCTGAACTCTAGATGTGAGGGCAGCATAGTGATCTGAACTCTAGATATGAGGGCAGAGTAGTGACCTGAACTCTATATGTGAGGGCAGAGTAGTGACCTGAACTCTAGATGTGAGGGCAGCGTAGTGATCTGAACTCTAGATGGGAGGGCAGCATAGTGATCTGAACTCTAGATGTGAGGGCAGCGTAGTGATCTGAACTCTAGATGGGAGGGCAGCATAGTGATCTGAACTCTAGATGTGAGGGCAGCATAGTGATCTGAACTCTAGATGTGAGGGCAGCGTAGTGATCTGAACTCTAGATGTGAGGGCAGCGTAGTGATCTGAACTCTAGATGTGAGGGCAGCGTAGTGATCTGAACTCTAGATGTGAGGGCAGCGTAGTGATCTGAACTCTAGATGTGAGGGCAGCGTAGTGATCTGAACTCTAGATGTGAGGGCAGCATAGTGACCTGAACTCTAGATGTGAGGGCAGCATAGTGACCTGAACTCTAGATGTGAGGGCAGCATAGTGACCTGAACTCTAGATGTGAGGGCAGCATAGTGACCTGAACTCTAGATGTGAGGGCAGCATAGTGACCTGAACTCTAGATGTGAGGGCAGCATAGTGACCTGAACTCTAGATGTGAGGGCAGCATAGTGATCTGAACTCTAGATGTGAGGGCAGCATAGTGATCTGAACTCTAGATGTGAGGGCAGCATAGTTGTCTTAACTCTAGATGTGAGGGCAGCGTAGTTGTCTTAACTCTAGATGTGAGGGCAGCGTAGTTGTCTTAACTCTAGATGTGAGGGCAGTGTGGCCCGACCTCTGGTTTCCTAAAAAGGCACGCTCTGGTTGGTCAGTCTGGAGTCATGTGGAACTCCATATTTGGGCAAGACTGACATCATAGTTGATGATGTCAGATTCCAGTCAGCTTGACTTAAAAGCTGATTACACAGAGTGTGAGGAGAACTTTATAATCTCAGGGTGTAGAAATGGCGTCTTCCAGCAGTCTCCTGTCTGAAGAGGATTTACGTTGTGTTATCTGTCTGGATGTGTTCACTGATCCAATCACCACTCCATGTGGACACACCTACTGCAGAACCTGTATCACACATTACTGGGACACTAGTGACGTGTGTCGGTGTCCACTGTGTACAAAGGTCTTCAATAAGAGACCAGAGGTATCTGTGAATACTTGTATTTCTGAGATGGTTCATCAGTTCAGGAATCACAAGTTGAAAGAAGAATATGAAGCAAAGACAGAGGCTGAAGTTCAGCAGATGATCCAGGAGAGACGAGTGAAGATTCAGGAGGTCAAACACTCAGTAGAGATCAGCAGGAGAGATGCAGACACAGTGATAGCAGGCAGTGTGCAGGTCTTCACTGCTCTGATCAGCTGTATTGAGAGGAGCCAGGCTGAGCTCATTGATGTGATTGAAGAGAAGCAGAAAACAACAGAGAAACAGGCTGAAGGCTTCATCAAAGATCTGCACAAGGAAATCACTCAGTTAGAGAAGAGAAGCTCTGAGCTGAAGCAGCTCTCATACACTGAAGACCACCTCCACCTCCATAGCTTGACATCCATCAACACCCCTCCACCCACCAAGGACTGGACAAAGGTCAATGTCCATCAGTCTTCATATGTGGGGACTGTGAGGACAGCTGTGGCTCAGCTGGAGAAGACTCTCAGTCAAGAGATGAAGAAGAAGCTGTTTGATGTTGAGCTGAGGAGGATCCAGAAATATGCAGTGGATGTGACTCTGGACCCTGATACAGCAAGTCCCTACCTCATCCTGTCTGGAAAACAAGTGAGTGATGGATACGTGAGGAAGAATCTCCCAGACAACACAGAGAGATTCTCTTATTGTTCCTGTGTCTTAGGAAAACAAAGCTTCTCCTCAGGAAGGTTTAACTATGAGGTTCAGGTTAAAGGAAAGACTGGGTGGGACCTAGGAGTGGCCAGAGAGTCCATCAACAGGAAGGGATACATCACACTGACACCCAACAATGGTTACTGGACTATATGGTTGAGGAATAGAAATGAGTACAAGGCTAATAGGTGTCGGGTTTCACATGGTGTACAGACGTGCGCACTGCCTCGCATTCATTTCACTCAGACAGAGAGAGGCTGTGTATGTGTCGGTGCGAGCGTGTTGCTCCACTCATTAATTCATTTGCTTCAGGTCTGTAAGCCCAGCGAAGCTTATTAAAGTGGTCATTGGACAAAAGCAGAGCCTCCGCTACCGTGTTGATGAACAAACATAGCAGTAGTTGGGCGCTGTTTGGTAATACTTGTTGCTATAGAGCATGCTAATGACTGCTACATGCTAACAACAAACAAATATATGCTATTAAGCGTGCGGGTGCACACACACTCACACTCACACACACACACACACACACACACACACACACACACACACACACACACACACACACACACACACACACACACACACACACACACACACACAGAGTGTAGGACAGTGGTTCTAAAAGTGGGGTCCGGGGATCCCCAGCTAAATGATGGGTAGTTAGGAACCAAATGGACCCTTATGGGTCTGTAACTCAGTGTACAAATCGAACCAAATGGACCCTTATATGGGTCTGTAACTCGGAGTGTACAAACTAAATGGACCCTTATGGGTCTGTAAATTCAGTGTCCAAATGGAACCAATTGTTCACAATTTTCAAAGATAGGCCTACTGGAGAAACTTTTCAATAGCAGACTAGATTCTTTTTTGGAAAGATTTAATGTAGCCTACTCTCAGAAAGTCAATATGGTTTTAGAACTAACAGATCAACATCTCAGGCATTGATGGAATCCATTGAAAGAATCACAGTTGCAATTGGAATATTAATTTACCCCAAAAAAGCTTTTGACACTATCTATCACAACATATTAATAAACAAACTGGAGAAAATTGGTATTTAGAGGCATCGCAGTAGACTGGATTAAAACAAAGTTCTTTGGACAGACGTCAACAGTTTGTGAAGCTGGGCAAATACAGCTCAAATCATTTGGGGGTCTCCCAGGGGTCAGTATTGGGGCCCAAACTTTTTATTCAATTATTCAATATCAATGATATTTGCCAAGTTTCTAAGCTGCTGTCACTGGTACTTTTTTGCAGTTGACACATATGTTTTTTGCTCTGGGGATTATCCAGATGATAATATAAAATAATTTGGAATAAACAGGGATTGCTTTTTCAAATGCAGTGTTTACACATGTTTTTCAGACTGGATAAATCTGTTTTTTTTATCGATCATATCGACATCGGTTATATTGGTTATCGGTCATAACAGCAATATATCATATCGGATATCGATATCGGCCAAAATCACATCGGTGCAACCCTAGAACACACATATTTTGAATGCCTTCGGCAGACTTCAAATGAGCCATTTTAATCTAGATTAATCTAGATTAACTCCAGGATTGCAGATAGATTAATCTAGATTAAAAAAAATTATCTATGCCCACCTCTAGTTAACACATAAGCTGCCAAAACCGCGGGCTGCCAGAATAAAGACGCAGATCTGCGTCCTAATGTTTAATTTGGTTAATAGACGATCGCGCTGTTTTATTTACATTCCGAGATCATTTTCTCTTCCCAGTCACCTCCGCTTCACCCGGAAGCAATTTCAGCGATTTCCGTTTCCCGGTTTTAGCTTGAAAAATGCGCTAATGCGGCCAAAACACGTTTTTTCACACGGTATAAAAAAGACGAACGGAGAGCTCCACTTCTATTTTCTTTAGTCTGGGTGATGAACAGTCATAACATCGTAAATGCATTTAAATAACAAAATAACAAAACAAAAAAAACGCAAATAACAAATAACCCACACATCGCTGGCAAGGGGGTGAGTACATTATGAATAAAGTCTGGCAGTCAATGTGTTAAAAGGCCTAAAATTGTATGATATTTAGTTTAACCCTTTGAGGCCTGAAGCCGATTCTACATGTCTCCTAAATCTCAACAGTTTTCTGAAAAACGTATGTTTCTATATCAGAGGTGCTCAATCTTTTTCATGCCAAGGACCCCCAAAATGACATGTATTTGGCCGCGGACCCCCATCAAAATATTTTGTTCCAGGGACCCCCCAGAAGCAAAGATTTGAGTTAAAAATGTGCGCTTTAAAAAATATATATATATTCAAAGATTTGCACACATTTTCACGAATTTTCAAAAATAGCCTAAAGTGTAAAATAATGCTTTTTAGCTCAAATCTAAAAATGACACAGTTCCAGGTCTTAATGGGTTAAAAGGCCTAAAATTGTATGATATTTAGTTTAAAGGTAGGGTAAGTGATATTTTTTGGTTAAAACAAAAAGTATTGTGTTAAAAGGTTAAAGCTCTATATTCTGATAGTAATCATTGCTATAGAGTGTTTGTTCAGTAACAGGAGTCTCCCCGTCTCTCCAGCTCTTTAATAAACAGAAAATACATTTTCCGGTAGGTGTCAAAATCTCAGCCAATCAGGAGAAAGTACCCATTTTTAAGCTTCATTTTTCTAGTGTTCCAGTTCCAATTTTGCCTGCTCATTTCTTAGTGTCATCACTTCCTATTTCACTTGTTTAATCTGTATCCTGATTGAGTTCTCTGTCCTGATTGGATAAAATAGGAAATGAAACGAAAATGTATTTTGTGTTTAATAAAGAGGTGGAGAGACAAGGAGACTCCTTTTACTGAACAGACACTCTATAGCAATGAGTACTATCACAATATAGAGCTATTTAACACTTATTTTAACCAAAGAAAATCACTTACCCTACCTTTAACTCATTCTGTGCCACAATCCGTCAAATCCGTCACGTGGCCTGACACCGCGTGCGTGCGCCACAATCCGTCAAATCCGTCATAATAAAAAATAAAAAATAAAAAATTCAAAATAAAAGTTTTTTTTTTTTTTTGGGAAAAACATGTTCAGAACCCAAGATATGATGATTTGAAGATTTTCTGCTCCATCCACTCCTTGTTTAACCTATAACTTAAAAAGGCTGTATCTCGCTTCCTAAGCACTTTTTTTTTACAATGAATTTTGGCTGTGGCACTCAGAGCCAAAATTCCATAAATAAGCTCGGCACTGAATGAGTTAACTAAAACTAGACTAAAAGTAAAACATTTCAGATTTCTGACTAAAAACTAAATTGAATTTTATTCAAAAGCCCAAGACTAAAACTAACTCTAAATGATCTGCCTACGAGTGACTGTAAAGATACAATTTCATTTGCAATGTGTGCCTCTTTGCACACACACACACACAACCACACACGCACGCACACACACACGCACACACACACAGACACACACCTTGTCCTCCTCCAGTTTGTGTCGTCTCTTCTCCTCCACTGCGACCCGTCTCTTGTCCTCCTTCATCCTCTGCTCCTCCAGCCTCCTCTTCCTCTCCTCCAGGGTCTTCTCGTAGTGCTGCCGCGCCCGCTCCTCACGCTCCTGCCACTGGGCCTCCCTGAGGGCTACGCACACACACACACACACACACACACACACACACACACACACACACACACACACACACACACACACACACACACACACACACACACACACACACACACACACACACACACACACACACAGGTTTGTATTACTATACTTACTTGTGAGGATATCAACACTTTAGGACAGCCATGTTATGAATGCCATTTAAAAATAATAATTGCCATTTTTAACCGTAAGCCTAAAGCTGAAAAACAGCAGATCTACAAGCTCACAACGCGTCGCGCTGCGACGCGTTGTGAGCTTGTGGATCGGCTGTTTTTCGGTGCATGACACACTGGCGCGCAACTAAGTATAAATCATGTTTAACTCTAATTCCAATCCCTAAACCTAACCTCTAAGACACCTAAATGTCTAATCCTGACCTGAAGGTTTTTTTCTAATAGACCAACGAAGTCTGACGTAATTTACACATCCTAGGTTTGTCTACCTGGTTCGCAGTTTTCCACCCCCATTCTGAATCCCATAGACGTATTTAATATCGCGTCAAATAAGAACTGTGTTCCAAAAATAAACAAATGACCCCGGCGGTTCACTTTCCCCCCCCCCCTCGGCCAAGCTAACATTGGTCAAGCCTCACGTGACACGTGACAATACGTTGAAAGAGTGTGCTCTGATTGGCTAGTGAGACGCATGACGTATAGCGGCCTATAAATAGATGTATCACTTTGAAAGAGTCTTGGCCTCTTTCAAAGTGAGGTAAGACAGGAATAATCACGAAATGGCTGAGAAATGGCGGAGTAACACTTAAGACAGGATTAATCAAGTAACACTTAAGACAGGATTAATCAGGAACAGTACTGGCGGAGACCTGTGCTCCGAGGAGCACATTTTCTAGTTACTACTAGAAAATACACATCGGGTGCCAAACGCGGTCTGAACCGTGTTTTCAGTCTTTTAGTTTTTTTTTTCTTTTTTGTAGGCATTTAGCAGACGGGGACAGAAAAGACTTACAAGACCTCCGGCCCTATTCTACAAAACGCCACATCAGTAGGTCTCACACTGTGAACCTGAACCTATAGCATCTGGTCTCTGGAGATCAGTGGTTGTCAAACTTGTTGATGTCGAGGACCCCCCAACTTAAAATTTATTAGCCCGGGGGGTCCCCCATGTAATGGCATTTCTATCTTTGGGACCCCAATTTATATTGTAATGTTAATTTAACTCTGAGAGTGTACAAATGGAACGGGTCCATTTGGTTCCATGTGTACACTCTCAGGTAGGAACCAAATGGACCGGACCCTTACAGGTCTGTAACTCTATCTATCATTTAGCTGGGGACCCCCTGGAACTCTCCCTCAAGGACCCCTGGGGGTCCCCGGACCCCAAACTACTTGTATTATATGTGTGTGTGAAGGAATACTTACCGCTCTGCTTGTCTCTCTCATCCCGTCTCTCTCGGGCCAGCCTCTGTCTCTCGTCCATCTTGTTGTAGAGCAACGAGTCTGCAACACCAAACACCAATACAATATAAACCATTAAACCACCGGAAAACTGTTTTATATGATTATTAGATCAAATGACGAATTCATTCTTTTAATGCAGGCATGGTCTTTAAAATACTCAAAGGAACAAACTGCGCCAACGGGCCATAACACCATCTGACCTCGTTCCCCCAAAATGTGTCTCAAACATGGGGAAACATGCATTCTACCATGCAGCCACCAAGACAAGTTTTTATAGTAAAGCAGGGGTCTTCAACAGGGGGTCCGGGACCCCTAGGGGGTCCTCAGAGTTACTACAGGATTAGTACCAGCATGTTGGTACAGGGAAGGCAGGAGAGAGAGAGAGGTCTAGACCAGTGGTTTTCAACCTTTTTCATGCCAAAGACCCCTAAATTGATATACATTTGGCCGCGGACCCCCATTTGAAAATGTTTTGTGCCAGGGACCCCCATAAGCAAAGATATCAGTACATTTCCGCTTTAAAAAATATAAATATTCAAAGATATGCACACTTTTTCAAGGTTTTTCAAAAATAGTAGATCTACAAGCTCACAACGCCTCACTCTTGTGAGCTTGTATATCTGCTATTTTTGACCACTCGACCACTGGTTGAAAACCACTGGTCTAGACCAATTATGTGTTTACACACATTAAGACAGGACGCACAGGTGACCGTTTCATGTAATCAATTACCAACAGATCCCCAAACCTGTTGTTTTGGGGTTCTGCTGGTTTCAGTTCATTCAACCTCCTCTTAGTCAGGGGATATTAAAAAAATCTTGGAATAAATTCCTTACCAAAAAAAAATCTTCACCAATGTGTTTGTAAAGGTGTCTAGTAACACATCTCATAAAGACTGAAATGCAGTTTCCCTAGAATAACTTTTGACAGCTCCTTAAAGTTGGGGTACCCACCATAACCTTGGTTAAACATTTTTTTTTTTTTTAAATCTACATTTAATTCTGTTTTAAGTAGCATGTGAGGTGTCAAACTACTAACTATGATTCTGAATCCATTGCAAGCATTTGTTTTGCACCAAAACCACTCCTTGGGCTAAAAACTGCCCAATCTCAATGGGCTTTTTACACAAAAAGTATACCTGGAAAAGGTTGGCTATGGACGTTTTTAGCCCAAGGAGTGGTTTTGGTGCAAAACAAATGCTTGCAATTGATTCAGAATCATAAAAACACCATAGTTTGACCCCTCACATGCTACTTAAAACACAATTAAATTTAGATTTTTTTTTTTTTGGATTTGTTTTTAACCAAGGTTGTGGTGGGTACCCCAACTTTAACTCATTCTGTGGCACAATCCGTCAATTCCGTCATAAAAAAAAAAATCAAAATAAAAAACATGTTCAGAACCCAAGATATGATGATTTGAAGATTTGCTGCTCCATCCACTCCTTGTTTAACCTATAACTTAAAAAGGCTGTATCTCGCTTCCTAAGCACTTTTTTTTTTACAATGAATTTTGGCTGTGGCACTCAGAGCCAAAATTCCATAAATAAGCTTGGCACTGAATGAGTTTTAAGGAGCAATCAAAAATTCTCCTAGGGAAACTGCATTTCAGTCTTTATGAGATGTGTTACTAGACACCTTTACAAACACATTGGTGAAGATTTGTTTTTGGTTAAGGAATTTATTCCAAGATTGGAAAATATTCTGCTAATATCCCCTGACTATCTTGTGTGTTGGCTAGTGAGGCGCGCCCTAGCGAGACATATATACTTCACCCCACAACGGTGTTGCGCACCGAGAACAGCTGACAAGAACAAGCTCACAACCGCGTTGCGGATGAGACCGCTGTGAGCTTGGAGGTCTGCTATTCTCGGCCGTTCTCTGTACGGGACGGAGCATAAATTAGTCTTGACGGGCTGCAGCTGAGCGAGTAAGAGAAGGTTCTGGTGCCGTGATCATAGAGCGCTCCCTCTGTTCTTATGACAGACACTGGAAGGAGGGGTTTGGGGGACAACTGCTTTGAATAGGGAGTATGCACATGCGTCACTTTTCCACCGTGACGTATGGCGTCTATAGTGAAACAAACAAATGTGGTGCTGCCTGCAGTACCTGGCTTGTAGAAGACAACATTGTTGCTGGGGCTGTTGCTGCTGGTGGCGAGGGTGGGGGTGGGGGTGGGGGTGAGGGTGTACGTCTGTCCAGAACCCGACGAGGCGGGACGGCTGGACGAGGACACTCTGCCGTCCCCCGACCTGCACTGGACGTCTGAGGCTGGAGGGAGAGAGACATAGAGAGACACAGAGAGAGAGAGAGGGAGAGAGAGAGACATAGATAGACACAGAGAGAGACACAGAGAGGGAGAGAGAAAGATGGACGGTGAGTGCATTCATTCAAATTGTACATGGCATTGTCCTCTGAGACTCCTAAAGCAACAGAAGCAGGGTTCAGACCAAGGGGTCAGCTTGAGATTTTTACATTGACTCCAATACGGAAGAGACAGTTCATATGAATGGCCTGTACTTTCACTGTTTTACCCTTTACTGCTGGTGTCAGAAATAATATTCTCTCAATGTAAGCGGATGGGTTTTTGACAAACTTTAGACTTCAATCATCAATCAATCAATTGACGATAAAGTAGGTTATGCTCTAGGAGGGGGCGGGATGATTTGATTGACAAGCTACACAACCAATAGCATTCATTCCCCGCCCCCGCTCTTGATTGACAAGCTACACAACCAATTGCATTCATTCCCCGCCCCCGCTCTTGATTGACAAGCTACCCAACCAATATCATTCTTTGGGGGATCGTTTTCCGGTTGCTGTTTCCGGCGCGCTTTTTGGCATATATTTCAAATTCCTGAACAATCGGCTCATTTTCGGTCTGTAGAAACCAGAGGTCTGGCTTTGTCCATCTCTTTTATACAGTCTATGGTTCAGACACATTTTTACCAACACATTTCCAAAACGTTGTATTTAAAATGTATTGGTCTCCATGTCCAGGCCTACAGCACTCATATGATGCGATGATGAGGCTCTTACTCCAGCGTGCCATCAACGCACCGAGACGAAGGTGTCACGGGACAAAACATTACAGTCATTACAGTCATTTAGCAGACGCTTTTATCCAAACTGACTTACAATAAGTGTATTCAACATAGGTAGGGAACGAAACTACTAATCACCAGAAGTCTTAAGTGTATTTCCTGCAAAAACAAGCAACCAAGAGTATACCTAGCGCTAAGGTAAAAGTGCTATATATCAGCTACCTACTTTCTTAAACAGATCTACAAGCTAACAACGTATGACGGTGCAACGCGTCGTTTGCTTGTAGATTTGTTATCTTTGTCACGTGACGTATAAGGGGTTGTCGTGTCAAAGTGTTTTACGTGCAGTGGAGAGCTCTCTCTCTCTCACACATCCTATGGCTGAAACCACTGTAAACAAACATGGACTTCAAATGATTGCGGTTACAATTCAAGGTCAGGTTGTAAATGATAATCTGATTGTCATACCGACTCAAACAAGGAGTATGCGCGCGCGACACACACACACTTGTTTGTTGTTTACATTAGATATAATTTTCAAGTCAATTTGAAAATTACGTCAAAAATGTGTGTGTGTTAGCCAGGGCTGGTAAATTAATATTTGATATTCGACTATTGCTTGAATATGGGGAAAAATGTATATTCGAATATAAAAATGAATATTCTAATTAAAAAAAAGTGTTTTAATGTTTATTTGACAGGGACGAAACAAAAAACTATGTATCAAGTGTAAAAAACATTCATTTATTTATTGGATCCGAGCACTTATAGATAAGATACATTAGATACATTGTTTTTACAAGTGAGAGATGAAGCCAATAAACCAGTGGTTTTCAAACTTTTTTGCATCAAGGACCCCCAAATTGACACATATTAGCCCAGGGACCCCCATTTCAGAAGATACGCCAGGGACTCAACCATTTTGATTCCTTGGGGGTCCCAATCTACACTGTAGTATCATCATCAGTGTTCATGTAACTCTGAGAGTGTACAAATGGAACCAAATGGACCCGTTAGTTACAGACAAGGGTCAATTTGGTTACTAACTATTCATTTGTCTGGGGACCCCCTGGAACCCCTCAAGAACCACTGGTGGTCCCCAGACCACTGGTTGAAAACCACTGCAATAAACTATCCAGCATATTGTTCAACATGATTCTGTCTGTTGAGGATCTAACATGAACATGACAGCCAGCAGCAGAATGGAGTAAAAACATAAATAAAGGATGAATGTAGCATCTATATATATTCTCTGCTGTTCCCTCCCAGCGTGTCTACAGTGATTAATGACATTCTGCCAGCTCTGTGGTGACTCAGCGATTTGACTTAACTCCACAGGAAGGAACAGTCGACACACATCAAAGCTGATTACTGCAACCATCTACAATTCAGCCATTTAGCAGACGCTCTTACAGTGGTATGAAGTAACTAAGTACATTTACTTAAGTCAAATGTTCAGGTGTTTTTACTTTACTGGAGTATTCCCGATGTTCAGTACTTTTACTTCTACTCCACTAACATCTTAGAGGGAAAAATCCTTTTCCCACTTTTCATATTCCATCCTGATTGGCTAAGATTTGAAGTTTGCAGGAGTGGCTTGCTTTGAACAAAAATGCCTCAAATCATGAAGTCTGACTGCCGTGAAAAGTTCACAAATGCCTGTTTTAGCG
Source organism: Gymnoscopelus microlampas (assembly GCF_963454915.1). Lineage (NCBI taxonomy): Eukaryota > Metazoa > Chordata > Actinopteri > Myctophiformes > Myctophidae > Gymnoscopelus > Gymnoscopelus microlampas. Next base: position 48,862,292 of record NC_139953.1, on the reverse strand, counting down.
CCACCAGGAGGCCGATGCATTCAGAACATTGGCTGGCCCACAATAGCCTACCTGACCTGAAGGGAACCTGTGCTCCGAGGAGCATTTTGTTCTAGTTTTGTCTCTACAACAAATGTCTTTGCTAAAAAAAAATGCAGAACAAGTCACAATGCGTCTCGTAGCGTGTTCCGTTGTGAGCTTGTAGATCGGTGCATTTTGGCAAATATTCCCCCCAGAACAGGAATGGTAGGGTTCAAGTTTGTAATTAGCATTTTAATTATACATACTAATGATAACAGTGCTTTGAATCTAGTCTTCTGTAAATGGATTAAAATGGATGACTTTGGATAGAGAAACTTCTCTTTTGTCCAAACTGTACACCTCCTCTACAGCTCACCTGAGTTGCCAGATTTTACGAGAGAAATAAGCAACCAGGTCTATGAAAACGAACCCAAAATAAGCTATAGGCCACATGAACACTTTAAAAGTCTAATATGATCACAAAGCTCACAACGAGTCGCGATGCGACGCGTTGTGAGCTTGTAGATCTGCTATTTTCAAGGGAATCTTCAAAAGAAATGTTCAATATTTGGAATACTTTTTTGGAAACATTTTTACCTGCACAAACGTCGGTCATGTGACTGGCACAGAATATTTTCAGATTTAGGTCCGCAAACATTAACATTACATCAGGGTCCTTGACAAGAAAATGTCTGCAGAACCACTGGTTTAAACAAACCCATTAACCCATAGACCTGAAGCCGATTGTACAAATGTCTTCTAAATCCCAACAGTATTCTGAAAAAAAAAATATGTTTCTATATCAGTGGTGCTCAAACTGTTTCATGTCATACCCCCAAAATGGTATGTATATTTGGCTGCGGACCCCCATCTCAAAATATGTTGTTCCAGGGACCCCCCAGAAGCAAATATTTGAGTAACATTTGTTTGCTTTAAGATATATTCAAAGATTTGCACACATTTTCATAATTTTTCAAAAATAGCAGATATACAAGCTCATAGCGCGGCAAAGTGTAAAATAATGCTTTTTTAGCTCAAACCAAAAAGTGACACAGATGCGTTCCAGGTCTTCATGGGTTAACTAGGTCGTTCATTTATGCATTTCATGTATATGTTGGATGACAATAAAAGATATCTATCTATATGGGGCGAGTTTAATATCACCATGTTTATCACCAGAGGCATGTTGTGAATTTGCCCCTCGGAAATGCAGGTTCCACACAGAGATATATGGTATCAAAATGTACTTAAAAAAATACCAAAAGTAAAAGTACTCGTTATGCAGAAGGTCCCATTTCACAAGTTTTCAAAATGTATAAAATCATATAAAATCTTTTTTATACATTTAATGTATAAAAATCCTTTGAAAATAGCCGATCTACAAGCTACTGATATCACTGCGTAGATATTAGTCTACAAAGTAAGCAACTACACGTTCAAAAACAAGCCCAAAGAAAAAAAACTGTAAACGAGCAACTACAAGCAACTTACTTTACAGGGGTGAAAAAGCCCGAAGTCGCTTATAATAAGCCGACTTGGCAACACTGCAGCTCACCTGAGAAGGCTTGAGGTCATAGTTATAAACATAATGTTTATGACATGATACAGTATGAATGGACAGCTAGGTAACACGAGCAGGCCTTTCACACAGCGGGGGAAAGTAACTAAGTACATGTACTCAAGTACAATACTTAAGTACAATGTTGAGGTACTTTTACTTCAGTGGAGTATCTCCAATTTGCAATACTTTTACTTCTACTCCACTATTATCTCAGAGGCAAATACTGTACTTTTACTCCTCTACAACTATTTGAAAACTTTAGTTACTAGTTACTTTGTAGATTTGGATTACTGTATTATTACAAAACAGTTTCAGCCCTAATTAAACTTTGACAATTTGAAAATAGCAGATGTACAAGCTCACAACGCGTCGCAAAACGACGCGTTGTGAGCTTGTAGATCTGCTATTTTCTTTTCTTTTTTTATATATATAATTTTTATCCCGCGATTTTTGTAACCCATTTTGTTCACCCGGTGCCAATTTCCTAAGTGATCCTGGGCGCTACACCAGCCCTACACCAGCGCTACACCAGTCCCCCACAGCCTGGGGAGGCCAGGGCCGAGCTCATGCAATGCATGAGAGCCAACTGACCTTCTTGTCACCTGACAGGGGGGAGTTTCCCTGGTAGGACGTAGCGTGTGGAAGGAACACGTTATTCCAACCAGTTCCCTTCCCCTCCATCAGGCGCCCCGGCTGTCATGGGGGAGGCAGTATAGAGACCAGGATTACTGCATGTTTTTGCGAGGGTATTAACTACCCTGGGAGACACGGGGAGAACATGCAAACTCCACACAGAGTAGGCCCTTTCACCAACCCCACCTAGGGTATGGGCACTGATGACGCGGAGGAGAGAACACGCCCCCAGCGCCCACAGCGTCGCTGGCGGGAATTGAACCCAGGACCTTTAGCTGTGAGGCGACAGCGCTACCGACTGCACCACCGTGCCCCTCAGATCTGCTATTTTCAAAGGACACTTGTAAAATGGGACCTTCTGCATAATGAATACTTTTACTTTTGGTATTTTAAGTACATGTTGATACCAATACTTTTGTACTTTTACTCAAGCAAATGTTTTATTCCGGACTTTTACTTGTAACAGAGTATTTCTACATCACAGACAGTATAGATACAAAAATATTGGGAGTACTTTTTCCTCCACTGAAAGAACACAGTATATGAATGAGCAGCTAGGTAACAGGAGCCTTTCTCACACACAGCCTCTGGTTGTACCTGCATTATGTAATCCTCTGCTATTGTAATCTAAACACAGGGACTGGGTTGGGCTGGGCCTGCTGGGTCCTATTGGGGATAGGGTTACACTCACGTCTTGTTGTCCATGAATTCATGTTTATTTAGACTTTTTTTTTGTCCCTCCCCAAAAAAAAGAGCAGCTTTTATGCTGTCTCTAATAATCTGCGGTTAAACCCTTTAAGACCGGGAACACATCTTGTGTCGTTTGTTTTAGAATTGAGCTAAAAAAAGCATTATTTTACACTTTGAATCGTGAAAATGTGCGCAAATCTTTGAACTTCTCAAACGTTTTGATGTCAAGGGCCCCCAAATGAATGAAATGTATTTGGGGGCTGCGGACCCCCATCTGAAAATGTTTTGTGCCAGGGACCCCCTCCCCTCCCCCACTGAAGAGAAGATTTAGGTAAAAAACATATCTCAAAAGATTTCATAAAACAGCAGATGTACAAGCTCGCTGTGAGCTTGTACATCTGCTGTTTTTTGAAAAGCCAACTGTGATGCTGTATTAACTACTGTTGATAGGAACCCCCTGCTACCACCCCCCCCCCCCCCCCCCCCCAAAAGGACTCCTGGGGGTCCCCGGACCCCACTTTGAGAACGGCTGCACTAGAATCGACTAGATACACAAGTGTAATATTATTCTATAAGTTTACATAAAAAAATAAAAACACAGTCACACATCAGACTGTTTGAATAAAAAACACTCTGACAGGAAAAGCACCTTTTTCACCTGGAAATGAAACCCATGAACCCTCCCTCTCCCCGGATGTCTTTGGCTATTCAAAAATAGCAGATCTACAAGCTCATAGATATGAGCTTGTAGATCTGCTATTTTTGAGAAAAAAAAACATATTGTGAAAATGTGTGCAAATCTTTCAATATACAGTATATATGTAGATGTTTAACTTAAATGGGGGGGGGGGGGGGCATGGAACAAAATATTTTGAGATGGGGGGGGTCATATCAAAATACATATCATTTTGGGTGGTCCTTGACATGACAAAGTTTGAGAACCATTCAACCCATTGAGACCTGAAGCCGGTTCTACATGTCTCCTAAATCTCAACTTTTCTGAAAAACGTATGTTTCTATATCAGTGGTGCTCAATCTTTTTCATGTCAAGGACCCCCAAAATTATATGTATTTGGCCGCGGACCCCCATCAAAATATTTTGTTCCAGGGACCCCCAGAAGCAAAGCTTTGAGTTAAAAATGTTCGCTATAAAAATATATATATTCAAAGATTTGCACACATTTTCACGATTTTTCAAAAATAGCAGATCTACAAGCTCATAGTGCGGCACTCGGTGCCGCGCTATGAGCTTGTATATCTGCTATTTTTGAATAGCCCAAAGTGTAAAATAATGCTTTTTAGCTCAAATCAAAAAATGACACAGTTCCAGGTCTTAATGGGTTAAGAGAAGATTTGCAAAAATGTTAATTTTTTTTCAATAAAAATGGCAGATCAAGCTCGTAGCGTGGCACTCAGTGCCGCGCTATGGGCTTGTATATCCTTGAACCCCCCCGACAGCGTTATAAGCCACATAATCACTATGTAAATAAAGGCAAAAGGCCATGATGACATAGTTGCATCATAAGACGCCTCTAGGAGGTTAAACCTGGATGTGGAACATCCAGAGGAATGTTCTAATAAGTCAATGAGAGAGAGATGAGCTGAGCCGGCCCGACCGGATTATGAACAAACAATATGTTTATAGTGACTGAGACCTCTGTCTGTCAGCTGGTCTGTTCAGGGACATGAAAGACGACATTATCATCACACGTGGTTTTGTGTGAGTGTCTTGATGTGCTACACTATACTGTATGACTGTATTGAGTGGTCCGGGGATCACCAGTGGTCCTTGGGGAGGTTCCAGGTGGTCCCCAGCTAAATGATGGAGAGTTGGTAACCAAATGGACCCTTATTAGATTTTTAACTCTTGAGAGTGTAAAATGAAACCAAATGGACCCGTAAGGGTCCATTACATGATTGTTAAATTCATTGTATTGTTCATTCTATTGTTAAACATCTGCATTACTTAATTAAATAATTGGTATTTTGATAAGCGTTTGCCTGTTATCCCTCTTATTGGTACCAACATCAATACAACATGGATGGAATTATGGACAAAATATTATCCAACGATAACAACATATTTTAAGTCTCTGGTCTGAGAGTCTAAATCTCATCAAACGGTGGTTCCGTGGCTCAAATGCCCAATACATAATCTAGTAATAATAATCTAAATAATCTAAAACTGATCTAGAGTACAGATTAAGCATTATTAGGCCTGACACAAGTATTACATAATTGTTTAATAGTTGAGATAGTCGCAATAATATTTGCATAATTGTTTCCATGTTGAAGATTTTTCACACATTTACAAATATAAAATAAAAAGCAAAAGTGAAGAAGTGACATTGCTTATTTCTCTGGCAAAATCTGGCAACACACTGGACAAGGTGTTCACTCACACACAGCTCCACCGAGTCAACACAAAGCAGCGCTACTAGGGTCATCCTCACAACACAGCGCGCACGCACGCACGTTTGTAATACTTGTGAGGACATCAACACTTTAGGACAGCCAATTTGTGAATGCCATTTAAAAAATATATATTTTGACATTTTTAACCGCAAGCCTAAAGCCGAAAAATAGCAGATCTATAAGCCCACAACGCGTCGCACTGCGACGCGTTGTGGGCTTATAGATCGGCTATTTTGCGGTGCATGACACTGGCGCGCAACTAAGTATAAATCACATTTAACTCTTAATTCCAATCCCTAAACCTAACCTCTAAATGTCTAATCCTGACCTGAATGTTTTTCTGATTGTAAACGTACTGTATCTCTAAACAAAATGTTTTCAACTATAAAACAACCATTTGTCTTTGTGAGGACCAGGAAAACTGTCCTCACAATGTAGATTTCTTCAAATTCTACTATAATGGGTCCTCGCAAGTATAGTAATACAAACACACACACACACACACACACACACACACACACACACACACACACACCACAGCACTACCAGGGTCATCCTCACAACGACACCGCTAAAGGTTGCACAGGTCAAAGGTCAAGCTTTGGCTGGGGGGGTGGGGGGGGGGTGGAGCTTTAACAGGGCTAAAGCTACGTCTGCAGAACCATGAGGATGGAACAGAGCTTATAGAGAGAGAGAGGAGGTTTAGAGACTGCTATAAGTGTGATGCCGTGGGGTTTAAACTTAGTTGGACTGATCTAGGAGCTGGGCTTTAAACCACTTTAAAGCATCAATATGACTCTTTGTGTGAACATGTGGGGAAATCTTTCTGAAAGCCAAACATTTTAACTCAAATATTTGCGTCTTGATCGTCTTGATCGTCGCAAAGTTGCAAAGAAGACATCGCAATCGCAAATGTGTAGAATCCCAACTTTGTTAGGATTCTACACATGTCTTCTAAATACTAACATTTTTGTTTTTAAATACTTATGTTTCTGTATTTGGCCGTGGACCCCCCCCCCCCCCCATCTTCAAAATATGTTGTTCCAGGGACCCCCCCAGAAGTTGTAACAGTTAAAAATATTCGCTTTAAAAAGAAACACATAGATTTGCACAAATGTTCACAATAATAATAAATAAAAAAATAGCAGATCTACAAGCTCATAGCGCGGCACCGAGTGCCGCGCTATGAGCTTGTAGATCTGCTATTTTTTAATAGCCAAATGAATGTTAAATGGACACAGATGTGTTCCCGGTCTTGAAGGGTTAAAATGATCAGACAGCAGCACACCATGCTCAACCCAAGTTCACCTCTACTCCCTGTGACCTTCCACCTCTGTGGTTAAAGTGTCACTAACCATTAGCTCTCTATCCATGGATGTTCATTCCTCTCTCTCTCTACCTCTCCACTCCCTCCTTTCTCCTCCTCCACATGCATTTAAATCTCTTCACATGCTTCAAAAGAGACCCCCCCCCCCCATTAGTCTTTTAAACACATGTACTAATGACAGAAAACAGTGGATCTTCCACAAGGTGTAGAAAAAGTCCCTCACATGTAAACACACATCCAGGAGAAAGAGTTGACATCAGGAAAGGGGGGAGAGAGAGAGAGACAGACAGACAGACAGACAGACAGACAGACAGACAGACAGACAGACAGACAGACAGACAGACAGACAGACAGACAGACAGACAGAGACATACAAAGAGAGACAGAGAAGAGAGACAGACACAGAGAGAGACAGACAGAGACAGAGACATACAAAGAGAGACAGGGGCCCAACTAATTAGCATACATTTTCGGCCCAGCCCAAAAACATCGGGTTTGGTTTGAGAATTTGTGAACTCTAGTAGAGGATATGCTCATGCTTAAAGTGAATGGCACATCGAGTGGAAAAGCGAGTGGCAAAGCAACATGCAAAATGAGTTTAACATTGTTTAATGTTGTTTAATGCAATCAGATATGACTTTTCTGTTTGGATGCATGGGCTGTCAAGGCCAGAAAGTATTTTTTTGACACTCAGTAGGCATTCCTGCATAACTTCCGGGTTTGATGATGATGTCACACGCATACCCTCTATTACAGTGTGTGTGTGTGTGTGTGTGTGTGTGTGTGTGTGTGTGTGTGTGTGTGTGTGTGTGTGTGTGTGTGTGTGTGTGTGTGTGTGTGTGTGTGTGTGTGTGTGTGTGTGTGTAAGAGAGCCAGAGAGTGAGACAGAAGGAGAGTGTGAGTGTTTAATCTGGTCATCCCTCTCATATCACCCTGTTTGGTGTGTGTGTGTGTGTGTGTGTGTGTGTGTGTGTGTGTGTGTGTGTGTGTGTGTGTGTGTGTGTGTGTGTGTGTGTGTGTGTGTGTGTGTGTGTGTGTGTGTGTGTGTGTGTGTGTACCATCTCTCCATCAGTCGGTCAGATTAAACGGTCAGAGCTAGCGATTAGCGTAGCACGCTATAGCAGAGGGGCAGCGTTGCCATGTCTGCTTATTATAAGCAACTTGTTTTCTGTTAAGTTCTCTTTTAAATATTGGAATTTGTGGGTTTCTTTTTTTTTGGGGGGGGGGGTTAGTTTCTACAGTATAGTAGTTGCTTATTTGGGGCCTGTTTCCTAATGCTGTTTTAAACCAGTGGTTCTCAAACATGTTCATGTCAAGGACAAAAGCACTGGCATCAAAATGTACTTAAAAGTACCAATAGTAAACATACTCAAGTTGAAAAAGTATAGAAAATATTTAGAAAATAGCCGATCTACAAGCTCACAATGCGTGGCATCGCGACACATTGTGACGTCCAGTATTATACATTAGGTAATCTCTCAAGAACAGATCCATCGCTGCTCTTGGATCTGTCGGTAGCCGTGTTGACAACCCGTGCACATTGGCAGGGCGTGGGCGTGCCTTCAGATCAGGAAGCAGGCCGCGCTTTACCCAATCAAATGTAGTGGGCGGGATTTACATGTGTGCGGCTCGCTTCTCACTGGAAACAAACCGAAACCCATTTAACAATAGCGTCCTCGGAGCAGACAAAACCACGGAAAGTTAGTAACATTTTAACTTGTTCTTTCATCATAGAAACAAGTGGCTTATAACCAAACCCATCCATGTTCTCTGGGAGAAGTGGTGTTAGTGTTCTGTGTAGAAATATTGTTAGTGGGAATGAAAACATAGGCGCACCACCGGAAGTGGAAGGCTGAAGGCAGACCAAAACCCCGGTTTCCCTGAGCACGGGTCCTCCGTTCAGCTCCACCCAGAGCCAAATGAATAAGTAAAAAACAGCAGAGGGCGGTTTTTCCTTTTTATTTGACGATGGGTTCCCAGATTGTACATTAGGCCGCTCTCTCGAAGGAGAGCATAAAAATGTAACCGTGTTACATATTTCACGTCATTTTAGACATGTTTTGGGACACGTTTGTTTGTTCTGAAAATGAATAGCCAAAACTGTTTATCCACCATCTTCCAGTCCTTTTTTTTCTAATTTCTAAATATGTCCAGACATGTCATGACCGTGGTGGGAAGTGGGAACCTACGACTAACCGGTCGCTTCTTTTTGGGGCTCGATTTCATTTACACCTGGTCGCTTGTTTCTCTCGCAGAGTCTGGCAACCCGGCATACAGGGGCCTCCTCCCTGCATGCAGAGGGCGGGGCCAGGCTGAGAGGATTAGCCCAGCGCTAACGCTAAGCTCCAGCCGGTGGAGGCAGGCAGGGGGGGGCCTTTATCCTCTCCATGTGCCCAAAGAGAGGCACCACGGCCTGGGTGAGAAGAAGGAGACTGACTGCAGGGTTTGACTTGATCTGAAGGGATGGAACCTTCAACCTCAGCATCTACACTGTTTTATCCCCTTCAAACCAAGTCGTCCATATTTTATACTTTAAAAAATAGCAGATCTACAAGCTCATAGTGCGGCACCGAGTGCCGCACTATGAGCTTGTAGATCTGCTATTTGTATTTATTTTTTAATATTGAAAAATGTTTCAATGTATATATATATATATTTTTTTAAAGCGAATATTTTTAACTCAAATCTCTGCTTCTGGGGGGGTCCCTGGAACAAGACATTTTGAGATGGGGGTCCGTGGCCAAATACATATCATTTTTGGGGTCCTTGACATGGAAAAGTTTACGATCCACGGGTATTATAGCAACATACGTTTAAAAAAGAAAAAAAACTGTTTTAGAAGACATGCATAGAACACCCCAGAAGCAAAGATTTGAGTAAAAAAAAAAGGTTCACTTGAAAAAATATATATATTCCAAAAGATGCCATGATTTCCCCCCAAAAATAGCAGATCTACAAGCTCATAGCGCGGCACTCTGTGCCACGCTATGAGCTTGTAGATCTGCTATTTTTTGAATAGCCAAAGTATAAAATAATGGTTGAAGTGGTACCTATAGTGAAAATAGCCGAGCATGTGTCCTGTCTATTCTATTGTATTAGTTTGTATTCATATATTAACCACATGAACCCTAGTGTATATTCATGCACGTCATAATAGAAGTAAATACACAGCAGTTTGTAAAAAATACAGAAAAAAAAATTGGCTTAAAAAAGCGAACATTTGGTTATTTTCACTATTTGACATACAGACTAGTACAGTACACAGGGTTCAAGTTTAGTGCGGCCGTAGCTTAGTGGTTAGAGAGGTTGTAATCAGAAGGTCACCGGTTTAACCTCCCGCCTGGTCTATGTGCCGATGTGCCCCTGAGCAAATCTTTGCTTCTGGGGGGTCCTTGGCACAAAACATTTTCAGATGGGGGTCCGTCCGCGGCCGAATGTATATCAATTTAGGGGTCCTTGGCATGAAAAGGGTTGAAAACCACTGCTATAGAGCCCAGAAGTAATTTCTCTATGGAGAATAACATTGGGTCATCTTGGGTCCAGAAATAATTGCTAATTTAACCAGTCAGCTCTATTATAATATGGTACTGGCACTTACAGTAGTATAGCCTGTTTATAGTTATCTCCATCAGTGTTCATTTTGACAGCAAATTCTGGTTTAGTCCTCGTCCTTTGAATAACACACCATTTAGTTTTAGTCCTATTTTATCTGAAATTGTTTAGTCTTAGTCTAGTCTTAGTCGACTAAATATCAAAACCTTAGTCTTTTAGTCTTAATCTTAGTCGACAAAATGAACACAGACTCCATTCAGGGAGAGCATCTTTGTGCATAAAAGGTGTCCCATAGGACATTGGTTCTCAAAGTGGGGTCCGGGGACCCCCAGGGGTCCTTGAGGGAGTTCCAGGGGGTCCCCAGCTAAATGATAGATTAGGCACCAAATGGACCCTTATGGGTCTGTAACTCTGAGAGTGTACAAATGGAACCAAATGGACCATAACGGGTCCATTTGGTTCCATTTGAGTTACATTGACATAGATTTTACAATATAAATTGCGGTCCAAGTGATAGAAATGCCATTAAATGGGGGTCCGTAGCCCTAATACATGTCAAACTGGGGGTCCTTGAAATGAAAATGGTTGAGAATCACTGCTAGAGCCGTAAAAAATCTTCTCTTATGGGGGTCCCTGGCATATCTTTTGAAATGGGGGTCCGCGGGCTACTAAGTGTCAATTTGGGGGTCCTTGACATGAAAAAGTTTGAGAACCACTGCTATAGGACACTTCAGGAGGCTTGTGCCCTGAGGGGCTGCAGGAACAGGCCGAGGCCAGGAGGCCTGTTTCTTATGATACTGTATGTGATGCTGATGCTCTGTTGTCAACAGTTCACCCTGACTGGATATTAATACTTTCCATTATAACATGAGGATGAATTAATTCTATCATGATGCCACGGCCTGCTATACCAACAGACATTTAAACAAAAGTGTGACTTCCTCCTATAGGCCTGTCACAAGTATTACATTATCGTCTAATGTCAATTATTTGAGATAATCACAACAAATCATAATCGTCATAATCGTTTCCATGTTGATCGAAATGTTGATTGAACAATTGTGATCTACAAGCTTACAACGCTTGTGACGCGTTGTAAGCTTGTAGATCAGCTATTTCTGCTTTTACGTGTATGAAATGATCAAATATGTCAATAATTTCTTTGTATATTTCAGTTATTGGTCATTATCTGCTCTGTGCATTTTTTTTATTACAAACCCTAAAAGGCTTCATATGTTCAAAAACGCCAAACACACAATTAAATCGTTAATCACCATTATTTGAGTGACAATTAATCGTCAACTTACATTTAAGGGTAGGGTAAGTGATTTACTTTGGTTAAAATAAGTGTTAAATAGCTCTATATTCTCATAGTACTCATTGCTATAGAGTGTTTGTTCAGTAAAATGAGTCTCTATGTCTCTCCAGCTCTTTATTAAACAGAAAATGCATGTTCAGTACTCTCTCCTGATTGGCTTAAATGTTGTCACCTAGCTGAAAATGTATTTATATTGTGTTTACTAAAGAGCTGGAGAAACCCCTGTGACCGAACAAACGCTCTGTAGCAATGATTACTATCACAATATAGTACTTTAACCTTTAAAAAAAAGGGTTAGCCAAACCCAAACCCATATGACTTACTCTACCTTTAATAATTGTGACAGCCCTACTCCATACCCTCCTTCAATACCTCCATAGAAGAGCACCTGTCTGCAATGTACAACTGGACCGAGACAAGTCTTCTAGCTTACCAGAAGACATGAAACCCCACTGTCTTTCTGTAAATATACTTTTACTGCTCCTAATGTTGATGATTTCTTGTATAGTAATGTATGCATCTATATGTCTTGATGAATTGAATACACATGACCACAATGGAAACAAGCTCTCAGGGCTTTTTTGTGTGTGTTATTATCCTTTTTAACATTATTGTATAACTGTACCTCTGTATGTACTTTTTGCAAACTGTTAAGTAATCAATCAATCGATCGATCAATCAATCAATCAATCAATCAATCGATCTTCTACACAGCCATCAGCTGGGTTGAGCTTAAAGTGAATTCCTCCCCCAGTGGAGTAACAGCATGTCTCCCTTCCACTTCCTTCCATTAATGGAGTGAGGAATCTGCACAGGCTTTAGAATGAGGACGTACATGCTCTATAATGTGTGTGTGTGTGTGTGTGTGTGTGTGTGTGTGTGTGTGTGTGTGTGTGTGTGTGTGTGTGTGTGTGTGTGTGTGTGTGTGTGTGTGTGTGTGTGTGTGTGTGTGTGTGTGTGTGTATATATATATATATAGTTGCTGTCAGGTGGAAACCTTGTATGTCCTTAAAAAAAGAAGGATCCAATGTAGTTATTATTTAGTCACAAGATATTGTTAACTCATTGACTGCCAATGTTAAGAAAGATAGATACAGAGACACTCACACACACACACACACACACACACACACACACACACACACACACACACACACACACACACACACACACACACACACACACACACACACACACACACACACAGTAAGGATATATGATGCACATAAAGTGATGTTCACAGCACAGCACTTCTCTACAAGCTGCTGGGAACAGAGAGCATAAAATATACATCTGTCTCTTAAGGGTTTTAACATCCTTTCCCATCCTACTGATGTGTTGTCCTGTAGGCACTCAGGGCTGTCACCATTACACATTTAAGTTGACCATTCATTGTCATACAAATAATTGCGATTAACGATTTACTTGTGTTTTGGGCCATTGAACATTGGATCATAATGAATACAATTTAAATGTATGTCGTTGTTTTTTTTCTCCAGAAATTGCACAGAGCAGATACAGTATGTGACAAATAACTTAAACATACAAAGAAATGACTGACACATTTATAATAACTTTATACTTTCCACAAAAAAAATGCAGAAATAGCTGATCTACAAGCTTACAACACGTGTTGTAAGCTTGTAGATCAGCTATTTCTGCTATTTTTGGAAAATATATAAAAATAATAAATGCATTGGAAACGATTATGACAATTATCTCAAATAATTGCAATTAGGTGTTTATGTAATAATTAGGGTTGTCCGATATTGGCTTTTTTACCGATAACCGATATACCGATATTGTCCAACTCTTAATTACCGATACCGATATCAACCGATACCGATATATGCGGGGATTATTGTGATTAGGGTAAGCTCAAATTTCATATCACACACACCATATACAGTAAAAACTCCTGTAACTTACTTATAAAGCAAAAAAAAAAAAAAAAAAAAAAATTTTTTTTTTTTTTTCAAAAAACGATACCGATATTTTCCCGATATCAATTTTTATGCTAATATCGGCCGATAATATCGGGAGGCCGATAAAATCGGACATCCCTAGTAATAATGGTAACAGGCCTAACTGTAGGTATAAATCACACTGTGAGAATCCTGCAGGTCCCATACATACAGTATGATGATGAGAATGAAGTGATCTGTACCACTAAATAAAGTTGATAAAACAGTAACATGTATTATGGGTGGAAATCATTCAAAAATCAATCCAAACACACAAGCAAATGGATGATGGAATGGTCTCAGATCTATGTGTAAACTTGTGATTTGGCACGACAATAAAACTGAAAAATGTATTGAATGATGAAACTAGGCCTGTCCCAAAGATCTAAGCTCCGGAATTTACCCCCCCCCCCCCTCGCCAAATGTTCTCAAATAGAAACTTTAATCAAATCTAGGATCATCATATTGATTAGAAAATGTTGAGTCGAAACAATATACAATGTATTCATTTATCAGACACACTTAACCAGAGCATCTTACAGTAAACAAGGTAAACACATACATAGAATACAGAGAGACAGTGTAGTGTTTCAGTAAACATAGAATACAGAGTTTACTGAGAGGTAAACAATGAACCTAGCATCAGCATAAATCAGGGATTCTCAAACCTTTTTATACCACAGCCCCATATTTTGAGGGATTGGGTCTAGATTTAACTCCCCGAGGGGTACAGAAGGCCGTGGCCTATGCATTTGTACCACCCGGCCATAAGCATTTAGCCATAATATGTTGCTATAAGTTCTTATTGCAAAAGTTTTTCTTTCATCTTCGCCCACCAACTGTGGTGTTTTTCTCTATCACGGTAGCTGGTGGTAACTGGTCTGGTTGTCTATCGTGAGAATGATGTTACATCGCAATCAGCTAAAATCAGTTTGTGTGCCTCAGCCTCTGCAAGGGCTTGTGTTTGTTGTCCTTTCTTGTGTTGCTGCTTGAGACAGTGGGCCAACGTTAAAACAGCAAGCAGAACAGCAGTGAGTTAGTCTAGCATGGTGCAGCTACTGTGTAACTATAGCTGATACACTGTAGCTGATACACTAGAGCAGCTACAGTGTATAAGCTACACTGTATAGCAGCTACAGTGTATCACTATGCAGCATTTCAGTTACCATGGATGCTGTTCCTGCAAAACATGCTGCCTGTTCAATGACAGCCCTGCTTAGCCACACACACATGTACTGTATTGTGCACGCATACACATACGTGCACGCACACACACATACTGTTGTGAAGGCAACTGCACCTTACTCGCCACTATTACCCTTGTTTTGACCCAGTCTTGCCTTGTCAGCTGGTTTTGCAACAAACAAAAAGAAACACACACTACAGTACTCTCTCTCACACACACACACACACACACACACACACACACACACACACACACACACACGTCCATCACCTGTCACCCCGTTTGACAGATCAGCAGAGCTGTCACTCAACATCAACATATACTATCTCTGTGCTGAAGGTACAACGAGTCACGACTCACATAAATATCATGCATAAACTCCTCTAAACCCCAAACACTATTATTACAACTAACCTCTGAATGTATAAACACAACCTCAATCTACACATTATAGTAAGTGCAACTGAAAACACACACACACACACACACACACACACACACACACACACACACACACACACACACACGTTTGTTTCACTATACTTGTGAGGACATCAACGCTTTAGGACAGCCATGTTATGAATGCCATTTAAAACAAAATATTGCCATTTTTTTAACCGTAAGCCTAAAGCCGAAAAACAGCAGATCTACAAGCTCACAACGCGTCGCGCTGCGACGCGTTGTGAGCTTATAGATCGGCTGTTTTTCGGTGCATGACACTGGCGCGCAACTAAGTATCAATCGTGTTTAACTCTTAATTCCAATCCCTAAACCTAACCTCTAGATGTCTAATCCTGACCTGAATGTTTTTCTAATAGTAAACGTTTTTTTAACTATAAAACAACCATTTGTCTTGTGAGGACCAGGAGAATGGTCCTCACAATGCAGATTTTCTTAAAATTCTACTACACTTGGTCCTCGCAAGTATAGTAATACAAACACACACACCTCAGTCTCAAAGCAACACAACTCATAACTAGAAACGTTCGACAACACGTCTCCTCTGACTGACACACACACACACACACACACACACACACACACACCCACCCTATCCTCCGCT
>NC_139953.1:48739083-48836583 GCF_963454915.1 Gymnoscopelus microlampas | reverse complement strand
ATTTGCTTAATATATGTAATTTATGCATTTTGTATTTCTTTATATTTCATAATATTATCTATAATATTATATCTGTGGAGCAGAGTCAAAATAAATGTAATGCCTCAACTCCTACAATTCCAAGTGCTTGTCAGGGTGGGGGGTCCCCAGTTCAAATAGGATTATTCTGGGGGGTCCCCAGCTCAAATATGATTATTTTGGGGGGTGCCCAGTTGAATATGATTATTTTGGGGGTCCCCAGTTCAAATGTGATTATTTTGGGTGGTGCCCAATTCAAATTCGATTATTTTGATTATTTTGCGGCTTGAAAAGATTGAGAAGCACTATTCTAAATCATCTCTTTGTTGTTGTTCTTGCTGCTACAATGTTGAGGAACTGAAGCCAAATAATGAGACTATAAATTGTGTAGGATAATTCGTCACCTTAAATAGGATTAAATCTGACCTTTTTGGCCTAAGTCACAAAACTGGCCTATTTTGGCCTAACACTAGGGAGTTTAGGCCATTATACATATACAGTAGGGGAGGGAACAGCACGATCCTTTTCAACAGGGACGTGCACAGATAGACTCTAGGTGGTGCTAGAGCACCTGCCCTTTGCCCTCTTGACCAGAAGTGCCCTTTTGAAAAAAATAAAAAATATATATATTTTTTTTTTCAGTTTACGTCAGGGGTCTTCAACAGGGGGTCCGGGACCCCTAGGGGGTCCTCAGAGTTACTACAGGGGGTCCGCCAAATCTTTATGTGATATGATTTTTCTTTTTACCATAACCACTCGAAACCTAGCATCCCTTTTCTGAGGAGAACTTTAGCCAAAAATAGCCGATCTACAAGCCCACAACGCCTCGCGCTGCGAGGCGTTGTGGGCTTGTAGATCTGCTATTTTTGGCATAGAGGTATAGGTGTAGAGGGAAAATAGAGCAGACCAAATAAACAAAACAAAGTATAATTTACTTTAGCGCCTGCCCCTCAAAATGTCTGTGCACGCCACTGGTTTTCAATTAGGAGATGTGGAGAGGTGACTTTACCAGAGGTGGTCAGTGTCATTAGGATCTGACTTAGGCAAAAATATAGTTTTCCTCAAATGACGTAGGCCATTAGTTTAGGAAGGTGACGATATGATGTGATGTGATTGTGATGTGTAACAATAAAACTCTAGAAACCTGTATGTTACATTTGTCATTTCCCTGCTGTCCTTCATATATATTATATAGGTCTACTGGTGTGAATTATTGGGTTTAAACATAACGGGTGCTTTATGTATGTCTATAATATACAGTGGTGGAAAAAGTACTCACATTCTTTACTTAAGTAAAAGTACCAATACTGCAATATAGAAATACTCTGTTGCAGGTAAAAGTCCAGAATTCAAAATTTACTTGAGTAAAAGTACAAAAGTATTGTATTGGCATCAAAATGTACTTAGGCAATTAGTACCAAAAGTAAAAGTACTAAAATATTTGAAAATAGCAGATCTACAAGCTCACAACGCGTCGCATCGCGACGCGTTGTGAGCTTGTAGATCTGCTATTTTCAAATAGCTTCTAGTATGTATAAAATAGTGGTTAATGTATGTTTCATAATATCATAATTCATATCTGAAAAGTAACTAGTAACTAAAGTTTTCAAATAATTGTAGTGGAGTAAAAATACAATATTTGCCTCTGAGATGTAGTGGAGTAGAAGTAAAAGTACAGAAAATGGGAAATACTCCAGTAAAGTAAAAATTCCTCAAAAGTGTACTTAAGTACAGTACTTGAGTAAATGTACTTCGTTACTTTACACCACTGATAATATATATCACATCTGTAATGCTTTGCCAGTTAGTGTATATGCAGTATAGGACAGAACTGCAGTGTTATACTGACATCTACTGGCGACTAGACCACATTGCATCAGCCTTGTCTGTGCATTTCATTGAGCTTTCCAATCACTAGTTTGACCTATGACCTCTGTAAGAATACCTGTTAAAGGTCAATTCATACACAATGCAACATAAAACCCTTTATTAAACACTTTATTATTGCTGTCATTCCTTTTCGTAGGTGTTTTTTTTGTGTGTGTGTGTGTGTGTGTGTGTGCGTGTGTGTGTGTGTGTGTGTGTGTGTGTGTAGATTCAGTGATTTTCAATGGTGGAGAAAGTACTGAAATTCTTTACTTTAGTAAAAGGTACCAATACAGCAATATAGAAATACTCTGTTAGGGCGCGCTCCCACCGCACTTTTATTTTACCTCTGGGGCAGAATCTGCCAATGCTTTGTCAATGCAAATGCGTGGATTCCTGGTCTTGCGGATTTTTTCCAAGAATCCACGCATTTGCATTGACAAAGCATTAGCAGATTCTGCCCCAGAGGTAAAATAAAAGTGCGGTGGGAGCGCGCCCTTATAGAGTAAAAGTCCTGAATTAAAAATGTACTTGAGTAAAAGTAGAAAAGTATTGCCATCAAAATGTACCAAAAGTAAATGTACTAAAATATTTGAAAATAGCAGATCTACAAGTTCACGCGTTGTGAGCTTGTAGATCTGCTGTTTTCAAATAGCCTAGGTATAAAATAGGGCTAAAGTGGTTAATGTATGTTTTATAATATAATAATTTATATCTGCAGAAGTAACTAAAGTTATCAAATAATTGTAGTGGAGTAAAAGTACAATATTTGCCTCTGAGACGTAGTGGAATAGAAGTAAAAGTATTGAAAATTGGAAATACTCAAGTAAAGTACAAATACCTCAAAATTGTACTTAAGTACAGTACTTAAGTAAATGTACTTAGTTACTTTCCACCACTGTATGCAAGTAGACATTTTGATACCAATACTTTTGTACTTGTACCGTACATTTTGAATCCCGGACTATTACTTTTAATGGAGTATTTATACATTTCAGTATTGATACTTTCAATTAAGTAAAACATTTGAGTACTTTTTCCACCACCGACATAAACATATACAGTGCTGATCATGTAACCACGGTGTTAACTCTACATTCAGAACATGTATTTATCAATAGATGTGTTTTAATCCCATCTCTGCCTTAAGTCATTTATTTTCCTCGTTTATATCCTGTTTACATTGAGTGTAATACCAGCTTTCACCTGATGCGCCCCACCCCACTACCGCCTAATGAGGAATACAGAGAACTTCTGACAGAATGTGATAGTATAGTAGCATTATATTAATGTTGAATATAGTCTACAGTAAATACAATACAAACACATCACATTGATTGATTTAATCCTTTATTAACAACATTATTAGATTACGGTACAGTTGCAGGTTATGCTAAAAGGAAAACACAAAAATCCCACAGGGGTCTTGTTTCTATTCTTTAAGCTACGTCCACTTTTATGTTGAATAAGGGTCATTGGACAGGTGTCTCATATCCTACTCTTCTCACTGTGTGATGTTTGTCTGTTTGTTTGTTGTGTTTTTATTGATGTGATAGTTTGTCTGTTTTTAGTGTTTTTGTATTGTTTTAGTTTTTACCTTTCTGTGTGTGGTGTTTATGTTGTGTATATGTGTGTATGTTGGGAAGCCAGCGTATGTTTATACAATATGTGTATGATGTTCCTGATATGATCTGTGGTGAGTGGTGACAAAAACTCAAAAAAGTAAAAAAACAAAAACAGATACAATCATAATTATAAAATATCAACATTAGCCAAAAATTAAATAAGATACAAATAATTATGATATCAAATGTAGGCCATACTGACAGGAGAGATGATCAGAGGAGCAGAGTTTGTACCTCCATCATTAAAACAGGGACTGAAGAATGGATATAGTTTCTCAGTGAAGGTGCAGCCAGTGAAAGAGTAGAGATGAACTCTGACCTCCACATCATAAAAGGAGACCAGACCCTCCTCATAATCCACAAACACTCCCACTTTCTGGACCTCCTCTCTTACAGGGAGGAGGACTTCAGGGTCAGCACGAGCCTCATACTCATTTCTATTCCTCAACTCTATAGACCAGTAACCATTGTTGGGGTTCAGTCTGACGTCTATCCTGTTGATGGACTCTCTGGCCACTCCTAGAACCCAGTAAGTCTTCTCTTTAACCTGAACCTCATAGTAAAACCTTCCTGAGGAGAAGCTTTGTTTTCCTAAGACACAGACATGATCAGAGAATCTCTCTGTGTTGTCTGGGAGATTCTTCTTTACGTCTCCAGTACTCACTTGTTTTCCATCCTCAGACAGGATGAGGTAGGGATGTGCTGTATCAGGGTCCAGAGTCACATCCACTGCATATATTTGGATCATCTTCATCTCAACATCACTCACATTCTTCATCTTTCTACCGAGTGTCTTCAGCAGCTGAGCCACAACATGTTCTTCCAGTTCTTTAATACGAACCTTTCAAATCAATGATATCATAGGTTAACGTGTGATAATCATCATGTACTCTTACTTATTACTCTTACTCAGTGATTCTCAACATTGTGCATTTCAAGGACCCCCAGTTGGATATACATTAGACCATGGACCCCCATTTGATATGATTTATTTAAATCCCTGGGACCCCAATCTACACTGTAAAATGCTCAGTGTTTATGTAACTCTGAGAGTGTACAATTGGAACCAAATGGACCCATAAGGGTCCATTTGGTTCCATTTGTACACTCTCAGAGTTACAGAGCTGTAAGGGTTCATTTGTAACCCTGGTGGTCCCCAGACCCAATGTTAGGAACCAGTGAAGTAGATAAACATTAAAATCATAATTTATTATTACTTTTTATTAATGACTTTATGGAAAATACAAATACCTGCTGCTCTTTGATCTTCTGGTCAGAATCACTCAGCTTCTTCTCCATCTCTTCCTCCAGTTCTTTAATACGATCCTTTAAATCAATGATATTATAGGTTAACGTGTGATAATCATCATTTACTCGCATTTATTACTCTTACTCAGTGATTCTCAACGTTGTGCATATCAAGGACCCCCAGTTGGATATACATTAGACCATGGACCCCCATTTGATATGATTTATTTAAACCTCTGGGACCCCAATCTACACTGTAAAATGTTCAGTGTTAATGTAACTCTCAGAGTGTACAAATGGAACCAAATGGACCCATAAGGGTCCATTTGGTTCCATTTATACACTCTCAGAGTTACAGAGCTGTAAGGGTTCATTTGTAACCCTGATGGTCCCCAGACCCAACGTTAGGAACCAATGAAGTAGATAAACATTAAAATCATAATTTATTCTTACTTTTTATTAATGACTTTATGGAAAATAAGAATACCTGCTGCTCTTTGATCTTCTGCTCATAATCACTCAGCCTCTTCTCCATCTCTTCCTCCAGTTCTTTAATACGAGCCTTTAAATCAATGATATTATAGGTTAACATGTGATAATCATCATTTACTCTTACTTATTACTCTTACTCAGTGATTCTCAACGTTGTGCATTTCAAGGACCCCCAGTTGGATATACATTAGACCATGGACCCCCATTTCATATGATTTATTTAAATCTCTGGGACCCCAATCTATACAGTAACATGCTCAGTGCTTATTTAACTCTCAGAGTGTACAAATACTAATTTCTACTGACGTCAAGCCAAGGAAGCTGAACAAGATTAATCAGTGATATGCATGGGATTCAATTCGGTGAGCGGAGATAAAAATGTACTGTTGTCATTGACATTAAAGAGGTGGTGCCATGGTTTTGCACCTTTTCTATTTTTCCCATGTGTCTATGAGGTTGATAGAACTTCATTAAGCCCCCTGGTGGTGTTTTTATGGTGTTTTATGTCTTCTCTGACTATTTTGAGTTTCTACCTGGAGGCTGAAACCTTGAGGGTCAAACGTGCCAATAGAGAAACAGCGCTTTAGTGACAGTAAAAACATACCCTCCCCCTCATTATCATAACACAACAGGTGTGGAAATGAGGAGGAGGAGGGACTAGGACAGGTGGGTGGTGCTAAGGTGGTGGAGGAGGTGCTAAGGTGAGAACCAGGTATACTTAATGAACTGGAGGCGTGTCCACATAAAAACATAATTTTAGTTTTTAATTCTAGTATAACCATAATACCTGATGATTATGTTTTTGGGGGGATCACTGAAAATCACGGCACCCCGTCTTTAACCAGTACTCTACGAGTCCGAGGCAACCAATGTCGCATGTTGTAAGCAACAGACTTTTCTTTCCATAAAAGGACAAAATTGCCTAAAACATTGCCCAACATTTTTCATTGTTCAAATACGTTTGCCCCTCCACCCAAGCTAAAATAAACAAACAATTTTTCAATTGAGAGGAGCTATTGACATGAGAAAACATACGATTTCATTGCCAAAGCAAGTGACAAAACATAATAAAAACAATTTAAGAAAACAATGGGTTAAGAATGTACAGTTATAGGTGGTAACTAAAGATGTGCTTGTCCTGTCTCTGATTACAGTGTGTGGGCTGTAGCAAGGCAGTAGATCACTGTTGCGTGATTTGGGAGCGTACGGGATTGCTTGGCAGACCACGCCCCCGCAGTGCCGCTGGAATCCAACCCCCCCCCCCCCCCCCTCCCCCGGTAGACTAGGCAGGATTTCAGAAAATGTGCTTATTTAAAGTGCTGAAGGCAAATTGTGTTAATTTATGACACAAGTGTTTTAGGGGTATTAAGGTGTGCTGAATCCAAATCTGCTGTGTGTCAAGCTAAGAAATGGAAGCTAAGCCCTCAAAAAGTACTCATGGAGTGCATTGAAGCGTGCAATTGTAAGAAACTTGGCAACACCTGCCAGAGCACTGAGGATGACTGGGACTAATAAGTGGCTGCTGTATGCAAATACAAGTCAGAAACACAAATTAAAGCAATTATTCATTACCAACCACAAAAAAAAAAACATTATTCATTACCAAAGAGGCCAATTTTCACAATATAAATGAAATAAAAGTGGTATGAATGAGGGTAGTGAGAGTATGAATCCCTTCTCCGTTACCTTACCTGTTTTTTGATGGCTTCTTGAGCCTCCTGGAACATCTCTGCGGTGTAGCATCCTCTTCCATTCTCCTTCACCATCTTCTCAACCTTTGTCAGCAGATCACTGACTTGTGTTGGGTTGTTTTCATCCCGGTTGTTGAAGACGTGGTACCTTCCTCCACAGTCATCAATCAGCTTCTTAAATGGTTTATCACACTCATTGATGTAGTCCTCAATGGTCTGACCATCTTTCTTTAATGTGTCTCCTCTTGTGAAAAGAATGATGGTGAACTTCTTGGAATTGTCTCCAAAGGCTTTCTGGATCAGCTTCAATGACTCTTCATCCTCTGCTGTGTGTCGGCCAATTGGAACCACCGACAGGAACACATGAGGCCCCGGGGACAGCATACTGATGCAGTTTATCCTCTCCTTATAAACCTCTTCCTTGGACAGACTTGTATCAAACAAACCAGGTGTGTCAACTACAACAACAGGACGGCCATCTACCACACCCTCTGCTTTATCGCAACACTTAGTGACCGATGATTGTGAGGCCTTGGATGGAAATCTATTCATCTGACCCAGAATAGTGTTTCCTGAGGCACTTTTTCCATTGCCTGTCTTCCCTACCAGCACCATCCTGAGGCAGTCTCTGCTCTGATTGTCATCACCACCTGAAATAAAATAAAGTTGTGCCTCTCTTCTTTCTCTCTCATTTTCAATACCTTCTTCCATGCAGTTATTCAATGCTTGAAGGTGTTTTTTCTCTCTCTTTAATTTCTCAATTTGTTCTATCCTGTTCTTACTTTCAATTTCCTCTTCTTTCTTCCTTTTTCTGTCCTCCTCTTCCAATTGTTCCTGTTTTTTCTCTCTCTCTTCCTGCTCTTTCTTAATAGAATCCTCCTTTTCTTTAAGTTGTGCCTCTCTTTTTTCTCTCTCCTTTTCAATCTCAGCTTCCATCCTTTTATTCAATGCTTGAATGTGTTCTTCATGTTTTGTTTGCAGGGCCACCATATCATCTTCCTTCTTCTCTAAAATCTTCTCCATTTGTTTTTTAATGGCTGCTTCAGCTTCTTTGAACATCTCAGTGGTGTAGCATCCCCGTCCATTCTTCTTCACCATCTTCTCAACCTTCATCAGCAGTTCACTGACTTGCTTACGGTTGTTTTCATCATAGTTGTTGAAGACGTGGTACCTTCCTCCACAGTCAGCAATCAGCGTCTTAAATGCTTCATCACAATCCTCTCTGATGTAGTCCTCAATGGACCGTTTCTCGTAGTCCTCAATGGACCGTTTCTCATGCTCTAATGTGTCTCCTCCTGTGAAAAGAATGATGGTGAACATCTTGGAATTTACTCCAAAGGCTTCCTGGATCAGTTTCAATGACTCTGTATCCTCTGGTGTGAGTCGGCCAATTTGAACCACCAACAGGAACACATGAGGCCCCGGGGCCAGTAGACCGATCCATGTTGCCATCTCCTGATTAACCTCTTCCTTGGACCGATTTGTATCGCACAAACCAGGCGTGTCAACTACAACAACAGGACGGCCATCTACCTCACCATCTGCTTTATCACAATTCTTGGTGACTGACTTTTGAGAGGCCTTGGCTGGAAATCTATTTTGACCCAGAATAGTGTTTCCTGAGGTACTTTTTCCATTGCCTGTCTTCCCTACCAGCACCATCCTGAGGCAGTCTCTGCTCTGGTTGTCGTTATCACCTTAAATATAAAGAGTTATTCAATTACTTGTACAATTGTTACATAGTTAAAACTGAAGTTTTTATTTTGATGTGTCCTTTATTTTTGCCAGGACAGTACCATTTGGTACAAAAAACGGTCCACAGAAAGTCCATCAAGTCAAGGTTAAAAAGGAACAATGACAGGTTTCTTTTAAGGTGGTTTGTAAAACACCTTTACATTTATGCAAAGGTGATTCTAAAGTAATCTGCAGCTCATTGTATGTTCAAGCTGTACAGACAGACAAAGCTGTTTTGATCTAGCACAGTAGTTGCTGGGAAATTTGAAGACTAGAGAGGGAAGGTATGTGCAAAACAAGGCCTATTAAATAATGTGCATTTTTCTCATAAGCTACCCGATTTAAATGAAGTGCAGTGGTGAGCCTGTCTGACTTTTTAAACAGATTATCAATATGCATAACAGATGAAATATGACACACAAAAGCCAACAAACTAAATACTCACTTCTGCAGTTTTTTTCTGCCTGTAGCTTGGTGATGAGTTTGTCTTGTTGAATGCGCTTTTCTATCTGGGCCTTGAACAACATGTCTCTTGTGAAGCAGGGTGGTCTACCCTCCTGGGGTCTCATCTTTTCTACAGCATCCAACAACTCAGGAACTTGTGTGCTGTCCTTAATGTTGAAGACAAAGGACTGGATTCCATGGGTCTGGATGTCTGTGTCTTCATCTGCTGGAGTGGTTGAATCAGACTCTACAGTATGCAGAACCATGATGAAGTCACTGACCTCAGAGCTGAATACATCCTGGAGGCTCTGTAACTCTCTCTTGTCTTGATCGGTGAGAGGACCAGGAGGAACGACCATCAGGAAGGCATGGACACCTTCAGGATCGCAGAGAGAGACACATCTCCATGCATTGTTCAAAAATGTCTCTTTAGATGTTTCACACAAGGCAGGCAGATCCACCAGGTTCACCAGGCGCCCACACACCATCTCCAGTCTCTGCACACACTCTGTAGAAGAACCAGACCCTGGACTGTCTTTGGTTTGACCCAGAATGGCGTTGGCGGCAGAAGTCTTCTCAGCTCTTCTTCTGCCACACAGCACCAGGTTCACTGTAGGTGAGTCAATATATGAAAAAATGTCACTTAACCCCCCCAAAAAATATACAAAAGGTTTTAAATGGATTCCGGTAGTATTGGGCATGCTGAATAACATACTAAAAGTTTACCAAAATATACTCCCCAGAAAGACGCCATTTTCAAGATGGCGTCCCAGATGGCTGCGGGGGGCTATATCTCAAATGGAAAAAATGTTACAAAGGATTTTCAACTGATTATGGTACCTCTATGCATGCTTAAGTGCATGCAAAAACTCTAGGCAAATATACTGTCCTGAAAGGCGTCATTTTTAAGATGCCGTCCAAGATGGATGCCGGGAGATTAAAATGGCTATATCTCAAATGAAAAAAGAAAGTTACAAAGGCTTTTTTCAACAGATTCTGGTACCCCTATGCACACATAAGAACATGCAAAGAATCAGGTAAATGGTAAATGGTAAATTTATATAGCGCTTTTATCTTAAGTGCTTTACATTGATTGTGCCATTAACCCATTCACACACACATTCATACACTGGAGGAGGAAACCATGCAAGGCACCAACCTGCTCATCGGGAGCAATTAGGGGTTCAGTGTCTTGCTCAAGGACACTTCGACACTAACTCTGGGGGAGCGCCCCAGCCCGGGATCGAACTGAAAACCTTGCGGTATTCCAGTTCACTCTACCCGGCCACTCTACCCCTGAGCCACTGCCGCCCCCCCTGAGCCACAGCTAAATATACCTGCTGGAAAGGCGTCCTTTTCAAAATTGCTGCCTGGAGCTTAAATTGGTTATATCTTAAAATGGGTTACTATTCAACCTAGAAAGGTGGTTTTGGTGTTGAACAGAATATATGCCACATGTATTGTGGTCTTCATTCATCATCATACTCAGGCTCCAAAAGGACATATTTTCGCTTTTATCATATTCTTAACAATAGCGATATGATTCATCCAGAGGATGATATTCTGCTGGGGTTTGAAAACTTTTTGTAGAAATTGGGTTAAAGCAACTTTTTATCATAAGAGATGAGTATATTAGTGATAGAGAAGGAGCAAATTAATATTTGAAAGTGCCAATGTTTTACTAGAGCATAAACTCCATAAAACTAAGCCTCTTAGGGTCTGTGCTAAGTCCATTGAACGGGGGCCCCGACGCTGTGACTGTTTCCATGGAGACAAGGCTGCCGTGTTTCACCAGAGAGTAAAGGTTCGATCACACCCCCCATACAACATATATGTAGTACATTTGCTTTTGACATCATATTTTGGACGCTAAGATATAAATGTGCTGCATTTAGATGTTTGATCAACTCATGAATGCACTACACTTGTTTTTTCTGGTTTCTATAATACACACTTAACACTGAATTAAATTGTCTTGAAATGTCATGTGCTGTGTGTTGATGACAGTTTATATATTTATTGATAACCTCGGCCGTTTGGTTGATTAATGGCGTATTGGATAAATTGCAGTGATTTGACATGTTGGAAATGCCTAGCTGAGTTTATTGCATTTAGTGCAGGTCTTATTTCTGTGTGTCGCCGAACACTGCTTGTTTAACTTAACTCCGCTCCGCCGTGGGTGCTGCCTTGTGCTGAGACACGTTAGCCTGTCTGGTTGCAAACTCATGTGGCTAGCTCATGTGAGTGAAGTGAATGTCCATTTATTGGCTTAACTGAGTGGTGTCACGTATTTTCAAAGCAGCGACTATACTGTAAGTGTTTTGCTCATAACACCTGAACCATGTGCTTGATAAGAGCTTTTATAGCCTTTATTGACACTTTCACACATTTGTGAAACAAAGTTGTTACGTGGTTACGTTGCTGCCGTAAACGGTTGTGAATTTTGCTGGTTGCTCTGGTAACGCTCATGTGACCACTGCATCAGACACAGCTGATCTCTATTATTTTGATTCATTTCTTAAATTATATGTGCTTTGGTTTGCAAACTAAATCACTGCTTTTGGCTTTAATATACTTATTGTGCTAATAATAGTCATCCTTATTTCAAACTTGCTGATGGTGACGTTATCAGCTGCTGTTTTAATTTACATGTAGAGATCTTAGAAAGAGGACTAGACACAGTGTTTACACCGCCGCTGGCTGTGGCAAAAACGCTAGTACAACTACAGCGTCTCTCCTCGCGCCTACTAGGCGGCTGTGATCTGGCTACCAACGGTGATTCTGCACTGGATCTGCTCTGCTGCTGCTGCTCGGATGGCTCGCCTGTCCTGCTGATCCGGTGGCTCTGCGTCCTGCCTCTTCTTGGCCTTTGTGAAGAAGGATTGCGCTGGATGCGTGGATATAAACGGCGCCTCCAGGTTGGCTTGCGCGGCGGTCTCGTCTCTCATCTCTCTCTGGCTTCTGCGACGGCGAGCACTGTTGTTGTTGCCGGCGTCCTCGTGTTGGCATGCTAGTTCAGATGGCACGCTAATCTCGTTGCTCTACTGTGCTACATAGCCTGTTGTGACGAATTGCAATACCGAGGACTCCAGCCTCTGCCCTGCTTCTCATCCACGGATTGAACAGTTTCTGTACCTCGGATTCGGCCCGTTCTCCGTTTCCTCTCCCCGCCTCCTCGGCTGTTGCTGTTGGATTACAGTTCTCCTCCTCCTGCTCCAGTACGGCGTATGGTTGGTCGCACAAAACACTACTCATAACATTCTGTGGTTGTTTTGTTCTCATTGCATTGTGTATGCTACATGCTTCATTGTACGTTGTGCATAACATTCTGTGGCTGTTTTCGTTTTTGTTTTCATTGTATTGCGTATGCCCCGCGGTGAAATGTTTACCATGTTGCATTGCAATATGTTGGCTGTGTTGACTGTCTCGTTAGGCATGGGTCTCATGTCACTGGACACTCTCCATCTGGGTAACACCACTTCTTTGCCACACTCGAACATAAACACTGCTGGTAAAACACGCGTTACATCCGGATTTCTGGATAATGTACTTTGGCCACAAGGACTATTGAAACTTGATTCTCTGAACCGTTTTTTTCCGCCTGCTCTGGACATGGTGATTTTTGGATTATGGCGCGATCCCTGTTGTATTGCTCACTCTTGCATGTCTTCCTCCAGAGCCCCTGGTGTTGTTTCAGTGTTTAGGAGAACATCAACAAGGTTGTTGATTTTGCTAATGCTGTTTATCTCAGGTAATGTACACATTAATCCTGGACCGGACCCCCTCTTTGAGGCCCTACCAATGTTGTCTACCCCCCATGATTTCAGTTGTAGGCATGGCCTAGGCTTCCTCCATTTTAATGCCAGAAGCCTGGTGCCTAATTGCCCACTTTTCGTTGTTGGTTCGAAATAGCCAAACCTGATGTGGTTGCGGTTTCAGAAACCTGGTTAAAACCTGGCACTACTGATAATGTGGTTCGTGTGCCTGGCTATAATCTCTATAGAACCGATCGTAAAGGCAGATGTGGGGGAGTTGCTCTGTACATCTCTGATAGATTTCAAGGGTCTGTTCTTCATTCTGTAACCATACCTAGGCAGAATTTTTAGCCGTCCAGATAGTGGTGGCTAACTCTCCATTGACTATTATCTGCTGTTATAGGCCTCCTTCTGCATCTAGTGAAGCTATGGGAAACCTAGTAGACTTAATTTCTAAATGTACTAGCTCCGAGATTGCCCTTCTCGCTGATCTGAATTGGGATTGGTTGACTGATAAATCTGCTAGTTTTAAACAGCAATGTGATTCCCTAAATTTAACACAAATCATCCATAGCCCCACTAGATTTAACCCTGCCAGACCGGATGGTGACACTCTGATTGACATCATTCTAACAAATGCAGCGCACAAATATGTCTCTGTTGGTGTGTTTGCAAATGATTTGAGTGACCATTGTTCTATTGCATGTGTCAGGAATACTAAGCTGCCCAAAACCAACGGCCTGACTGTTATCGGGCGCTGCTTTAAACACTTCTCGGAACAAGCCTTCCTTCATGATTTGGCTGCCGTTAACTGGTTTCGCATGTCCTTAATTCCATCAATGGATGAGGCTTTTCGGCTCTTTCACAAACAGTTTCTCCATCTGATGAATAAACATGCACCTCTCAAAAAAATCAGAATTAAGAACCAAGCAAATCCCTGGTTTTCAAGGAACCTGGCTGATCTGATACATGAAAGAAATAGGCAATGGTCACTTGCAAGAAAGTCCAAATCGGCTCATGATTGGCTTCTATTTCGTGTATTGAGAAATAAATGTACGGTCCTCACCAGGAAGTTGAGATCGGAACATTATTTATCTCTCACTACTGACACCTCCTTATCATTGTCAATTCTGGAGAGTAGTTAAAACCCTTCAACAGAAAGGAGCAGCAGGCCCACCGCCTAAAATTCGGGTTGGTGATTCCTTCATTTCCGACAAAAAATGTATGTCTAATGCTTTTAACTTGCATTTTAAAAGGGCGGGACACATCTTTGATGAGAAAAACGCCAAAGCTCCTCAGAATGACGCCCAGGAAAATGCTGGCTCTTCTGTTGTTTCGGATTTTAATTTTGACTTCTCTCCCATCCTGGTTCCGGATGTTGTGCATGCCCTATCCACCCTAGACCCTAAAAAGGGCCCAGATGGCCTTGACCCTTTCTTCTTAAAATTATCATCGGCTGTCATTGCTCAACCTGTTACTGATTTGTTCAACATCTCTCTATCCACCCAAAGTTTACCAGAAGCGTGGAAACAAACAAATGTTTCCCCTCTTCTCAAGGCTGGTGACCCTTGTGACGTAAACAATTATAGACCTATCTCTAACCTCTCTTCCTTGGCTAAGATCCTAGAAGGTCAAGTATCAAAACAGGTAAAAGGTTTTCTTGATTTGCACTCGATCTTAAATCCCATGCAGTCAGGTTTTAGAGCAAAACATAGTACTGTAACGGCGTGCCTTAATGTTATTAATGACATCAGGGCAGCCTTGGGTAAAATGCTGGTTTCAGTCACAATGTGCTAGGCTGGTTCAAAAACTATTTAGTTGGCCGCACACAGTGTGTTAAATTTGGCGATACTGCTTCCGATTCCATCACCCTTGAGAAGGGAGTCCCTCAAGGTTCCATTCTTGGTCCATTGCTTTTTCTGTTATATGTCAATCATATTTGCAGTCAATCTAAGCATTGTAAGTATCACATGTATGCTGATGTCACAGTTCTGTATTCTTGTGCCCCTTCACTTGACGTGGCAGTGTCAAACTTGGCCTCAGATTTTGTCTCTCTGCAGCATGAATTGGTAAACAGCAAATTGCTACTAAATGGCCAAAAAACCAAGGCCATGCTATTTGCTCCAAATAGTACTGTCATTAGCCCCCCAAACATCACCACTCTGGATGGAGTAACCATCGAATGGGTGGCGCTTTACAAGTACCTTGGGATTTGGTTGGATAACAAGCTAAACTTCAATCACCATGTTGATGCCTTGGCAAAGAAGTTAAAGTTCACACTGAGCTTCTTCTATCGAATGAAGTCCTGTTTTTCTTCTGCTTCAAGGAAAAGGCTGGTCACTAGCCTTTTTATGTCGCAACTTGATTATGGAGATGTTCTGTACCGATTCGCCTGTTCCTCAACATTGGGCAGACTTGATCTCCTTTTTCATGCTGCACTGAGGTTTATTACCAGCTCTACCTACAGGACACACCATTGTATTCTGTACTCCTTAGTAGGGTGGTCCTCCTTAGCATCTCGTGGTACATTTTTATCTACAAAGCCATTCTTGGTAATCTCCCTACTTATATTTGTTCAAAATTTGAACTAGTCCAAAATTCACTTAACCTCAGATCAAATGCTTGGATGCGCTATGTCATACCCAACACCAAATCTGAGGCAGGGAAAAAAAGCCTTGCATTTTTTTTCCGGACCAGATTAAAATTGGCTTCTCTGATCCCCCTAGTGACTTTGAAGAGGATTGCCATGGGCACATTCTCCAGCCATTGCTCCTGCTTTGACGAGTAGCAAATGCTGTGATCTTAGTTTTGTATTAGTTTAGTAGTTTTATGATGTATTGTTGTTATTAGCCTTTTAATAATTAGTCTGTATTTGGTGCTATTGGTAGTAGATTTTGGTATTACGGATGTCATGTTTGTCTTTGTTATGTCCTGTAATGTTGTTACTGGCAGAGCTGTGTAACATTTATTTGCCTCTTCTCTTGGCCAGTGCACACTCGTAAAAGAGACAATGGTCTCAATGTGATTTTACTGGTTAAATAAAGGTAAAAAAAATGTTTTTTTTAAATCAACGGCCAACTCGATACTGCTAGCCTTTGTGTCAGGTCACGTGGTACGCTGCCAATACGACTCTGTCCGTCACTACGTTTATACGTGGGGGTTCCCCCCATAGAGGTATGGTTCCCTCCCCTTTTCGTTGAGGGTGTCCCTTCATTGTCTTGCGTGACTGAGATCCTCCTCTCGAGGGCGGGTATTGCTGTGTGACATTATACACTCCGCCTACGTTGTGAAGTGTATTGTTCACTGACTGCTCCTGTCTCAGCACACGTTGTCTCCCTTTAAGCGGTTTAACCAAGCTATTACTTTTTCCATACATTAATGCAAGATTATTTCTTCTACTTACAACTTTGGTGTTGCTATTTCTTTTGCTGTGTGTTTCTGAGTTGAGTTTAGAATATTCTGAGCTCACTTATTTCTTACAGCTTACTGTTACATTGTTAGTTTAATTGTTTTACATTGCTTTTAATCCAAATCTGGTTTTCCTTTATGTCTCATATTACTTATTACATTTTAGCAGAGATGGGAAGTAACGAAGTACAAGTACTTTGTTACTGTAACAAAGTACTTTTTTGAGTATCTGTACTTTACTCAGTATTTATTTTTCAGACTACTTTTTACTTTTATCCGTTACATTTTAACACAAGTACTAGTACTTTCTACTCAGTACATTTTCAGAACGGGCTCGTTACTTTAGTTTTAATGTTGCACGCAGATCAAACGAAAAGAAGCGTAGAGTTGCGAGAAGAGAAAGGAAAGAGTTATTATTTATAGCTCTGTGTGTCACGTTACTACAAATGGGTATATACTTCCTGTAAGTAGAGACCAAAATAAAACTAAGTTAATCAATCATTACGAGTGGCTCTTATTTTGAAGTCCTTAGGGGAAGTTAGTTTCTGTTGATTACGAGCTGTTATGAGTCGTCGGTCTGATCGCGTCTGAGACCTGTGTGTGTGTGTGTGTGTGTGTGTGTGTGTGTGTGTGTGTGTGTGTGTGTGTGTGTGTGTGTGTGTGTGTGTGTGTGTGTGTGTGTGTGTGTGTGTGCGTGCGTGCGTACCGGTGAGACGAATATAAACAACAACAGTTGGATTAATCGCAGGTTTTGGCCAAACAATGCTCCTCTGACTTAAACATTGTTGTACTGTGGAAGCGCGGTAGCCTTGGATCAAGACTATCGGTCATAGTCTTGTAACAGCCACTTCTGTGTGGTATTTTCTTCTCGTTTCCTCTTCACAGTTTGTTCACTATACTAGCATACCTTATAACATTGCTTGCTTGGTATATTGTACAAATTCTCCTCAACACATTGGTGTACTTTATTTGATCTGAATACTCAATATTGAACGTCTTGCATGTTAATTAAGTAATAGGTTAATTTAGGGTTTGTTCTACATTTTCATAGCTTAAATCTTTACTTTTGCAATACTTACCTAAAATATTGTCAAGGGGGGTGCAACACTCTCAAGGTTACATTTTGGTAATCATTTAAACCTTTGGTTTACTTCTTGCCAACACCCTTCCAATTGCATTTGTGATTTAGTTGATGCCCTCTAAAATGTTGTGTTAGAACCTCCTAACCCCTATGACCCTATGTCCTGTGTTTGTTCTTGCCTCAGCTTTTAGTCAAAAACGATACAAACCTTCTCATACACACACATACACACTGTCACATATATACACTTACACGTACACGCATATGAACACTTGTATCATTGTACGCTCACACCCAAATTGGTTACACATACATATACAGGACGGAAGGTTAAGAATATTTTTTATATTAACTTTTTGTCCGTGTACATGTTTTACATTTCATTCATTAGTTTTGTTTTTCATGTGTAGTGTGTGGGGTGACACATTACAGAACACTGATAACAATACTACTGCATAACTGATCTTTGGGGGTGACTGGTAGTCCGTTGTGGACTGACAATTGTTCATAGTCTGTGTATGACCCTTTAATAGTGAGAACTACAGTTTACTGACACCCTTTGACGGTGATACAGAAGCATAAACAACACACTATTACTAGGATATTGGACATATAGAGTACACCTGCACGGTCTAATTAAACGTGATAATATTAGTAATTCAATATCTTTTGAATACATTAATCAGTATTAATAATGGGGACCAAGGCAACAAAAGCGGTTTCCTCGGCTGCGACACCAGTGGAGACAGTAGAGCAGAATAACTCTAATTTCAGAGATTTCCACAATTGTAATGGGGTAGAATACACATAATGAAATTGAACAATCGTGGCCTCAGGAAGCCACATTTAATCCACAGTCATTGGGGACATATGTTCAAGCGGGTCTAAGAGCCCGGATACGATGGTGCCGGAGCTCACTAGGGATCAGAACCTCGGTTACGAGCCGCGGTCAGAGACAGACATGCAGAAGGACCAAGACCTGGACATACTGAGGAAGTTAATCCAGTTACAACTGACTACACAGTGGGGGTTCAGGCAAGCGGCGGATCTGTCTGACACCCTACAGCAACAGCAACGCCTCGACCAGGCTGCTCCACAACTTCCCCCGTTTGGCCCTCAACCTGGGTTCAGACTGAGACGACCTCAGCAGTATGGTTTCAGACGGCCCCTGGTGCCTTGCCATATCTGTGGGAACTATGGCCACCTTTGGCGTCAGTGCTATCAGGCACCGCAACAGCAACCTCCTCCACAATGGATGCAAGGGTCACCGCCTCAACAACAGAGAATGGAGGCTCCTCAACCCCAACTGTGCCAACAGCAGCAGCCACCCCATCCGGTGGACCGCAGGGGGGATATAGGGGTGGCCAGAAAATCCAGGAGGTGGTACAGCTTAAGGGAGCTTGTTATATATGTGGGGAATGTACCCATTTTTGGCGCCAATGTAATCAGGGGGACCAGCAGAGGCCACAACGCCCCGCCACGATCAGAGGTGTCATTACACCTTGGAGAAAATGCAGAAGGGGGGACAGTTTTGAGGGATATTGGCCACACAAAGTTTCAAGCAACCACGGACATATAAAATTAACTGTATTATTCAAGGCACATCGGATGGTTGTATAGTGCAAGTGACATAAGACTATTTGAATATTCCCTCATTGCACCCTACAGTACTTCAAAGATGCCAATAAAGCTGATGCTACAGAATGAATGGAACAACAACTGCAACACATTCAGCTCAGTTCTAGTTGCACCATCCTGTGGCCTAAAAGGCAGATATGAAAATAAATAGATAAGAATACATGAATCAGACATTTGGAGTGGAAAACAATATTCCACATGTGACATTGATGATTGCTGAAGATGATAGGTTCTTTATCATTTTACCTACACCTTAGGGCTTGGTTCACACCACAAATAAAATGACACTGACACAGCGGAGTACTCCCTTCACAGTTTTACTTGGGCCAAGGAGAAATGCACAGCTCTTCCCTGAGTCATTCTGGCATCCAAATCCTTTTACATACATATTTATTGAAACACAGAAGCAAGCAGGGGGCGGGACAGAAAGTACTTAAAAGTATTAGACCACTACAAGTAATAGGTACTAAAAGTAATAGATAAGAGCGTACTTGAGGCTTCAGTGGAAGCTTCTGATTGGTGGGTTGTGGCAGAGAGCTGAGACACAGACAAGCTCTGCTTGGAGGGAAACTATGTGGCTAACATAAACAAACCCGTTAGTATTGGCCTCTTAACTCTCTGTCTGCTCTCAACACCACTCACACAATAGAAATGAACATTTATGCATTAATTATATGAACACATAAAATATGAACAGAACTTATAAACACATATTACATAAAACTGAGAATCGGATCTTTCAGAAGATCACAAACAGAAATATAGCTGCAAGCAGCGATAATACGGGGCCAGGAGAGAGAAAGAGAAATGATAATTCCTTTAACAGGTCAGTTCATGAAAGTCCTTGCGGTCTTGTTTTCAATGAGGGCCTGTGAGCAATTAGGGTTTAAGAGTCTTGCCCAGGGACAAATTTCATCGACACATTTGCTGACCTGGCCTGGAATTGTACCTGGGGCAACCAGAGCCTCTGGCTCCCTAACCACTCAGCTATGGCCGCCCGAGAGAGAGAGAGAGAGAGAGAGAGAGAGAGAGAGAGAGAGACAGAGAGATGGATACTGGAGAGAGAGAGAGAGAGAGAGAGAGAGAGAGAGAGAGTGAGAGAGAGACATGGAAACTGGAGAGAGAGAGAGAGAGAGAGAGAGAGAGAGAGAGAGAGAGAGAGAGAGAGAGAGAGAAACGGAATAGATTGGAGAGAAAGAGAGGGAGAGAGACAGACATGGAAACGGAATAGATTGGAGAGAGAGAGAGAGCCATGGAAACGGAATAGATTGAAGAGAGACATGGAAACGGAATAGATTGATGAGAGAGAGAGATGGAAACAGAATGGATTGATTGGACATCTCAACCTATTGCCATTAACAGGAATCGAACTCTCAATCTTCGGACTAATAGGCTGCAACACTAGCTATAGTGCTATAGCTTTGTCCAGGCTGATGTTGTCTGTTGAAGATCATAAACTCTTGCATTCTGTCATGAACCAAGCCAACACTAAGACCACTCGTTCACAAACCATTTACCAATAGAGAAATTGTATGTCTCCTCGCAACCGAAAATAGTGAAAGCAGCCGATCTACAAACTCAGAAACACGTTGCTATCTGAAAAGTTTTGAGATTGTAGATCGGCTATTTTCAGAATGAATATGTCATACATTGAAAAAACGTACTCTCAAATGAGCATTTCAGGTTATCTTTACCATTTGCACATGTATTCATTGATACAGTCATGTTGTTTGCAATTCAACTTAAATGAAGTCTGCATCAAGTGAGGCTTGAACTGGCGACCTTGAGATTGTGAGGCACTTATTTAAGTGAGACGCCATTGGACCAACAGATAAGGAACTGTGAAAAAGGAGATCAAACAGATGATACAGTTTCACGCAAGAGAGAGAGAGAGAGAGAGAGAGAGAGAGAGAGAGAGAGAGAGAGAGAGAGAGAGAGAGAGAGAGATACGGAATAGATTGAAGAGACAGAGAGAGAGACATGGAAACGGAATAGATTGAAGATAGAAACGGAATAGATTGAAGAGACAGAGAGAGAGAGACATGGAAACGGAATAGATTGAAGAGACAGACATGGATACGGAATAGATTGAAGAGAGAGAGAGAGAGCCATGGAAACAGAATAGATTGAGTCATGTTTTTTGCAATTCAACTTAAATGAGTCTGCATCAAGTGAGGCTTGAACCAGCAATCTTGCGGTCGTGAGGAACTCTTAGGTAGCTGCAACACTACCTATAGTGCTATAGGTTCGTCTAGGCTGACATGGTCTGTTGAGGATCACAAACTCTTGCCTTCTGTCATGACCCAAGCCCCTGTTTCACTAACACTAAGATCACTCGTTCACAAACCATTTACCAATTAAGAAATTGTACATCTCCTCAGAAGCAAAACTAGTGAAAGTAGCCGATCTACAAGCTCACAAACCATTAAAAGTTGTCAGATTGTACATCGGCTATTTTCACAATGAAGTATGTTATACATTGAAAAAACAGACTCTCATTGCTATCTGAAAAGTTGTGAGATTGTAGATCAGCTGTATGTAAAAAACACTCAATTAAGTATTTCATGTTATCTTTAACAATTGCAGATGTATTCACTGATAGTCATGTTGTGTGAAATGCAACTTAGATGAAGTCTGCACCAAGTGAGGCTTGAACTGGTGACCTTCAGGTTGTGGGGCACACATTTAAGCGAGAAGCCACCAACAGACAAGAACCTGTGAAAGGAGATCACACAGATGATACAGTTTCACGCAAATAGCTGAAAAATCCTGGGTTTAAGTGTTTTTCAAACTGCTCAAGATTGCGGACAATATAAGGGCGGTGCTTACTGGTCAACGTGATAGATGTGTTCCTCATTAGTCAAGGCACATGTGTAAGCAGGTCTAATGGCTGTCGGCCAAACGAGGCATGACTTTTGCCTGTTTAAAGTTTCAATTTTCAAAAAATTGCTATAGCGCCCCCGTTTGACCAATTGGAGTAAGATTGGTTTCAGTGATATTTGGAATGGCCCTTTACATTTCTGCAAAGTTTCAAAGAATGGTAAGTCTGCATGTATGTGTTAGGGGCAGATGAATAATTGTCATAAAACTGCAATATTCATTGGCTCATTAAAGCTTCATTTTTTCACTTATGGAAGATATTTTGCAAACGTTTTTTGGTATAGGTCCAAAGTTCATGTGTAAAAAGTTTCGTGCAGATTACTCAAAAATCCCAGGAGGAGATAGGTTTTAACTGTTTTTCATATAATTCGAAATGGTGGGAGATCTAAGGGTCAGAGGTCAAAAGTCAGAGTGTGAAAGTTGTTCATCATGAGGAGACGCATGTGTGTATTGAAGTTTTATGGCTGTAGGTAAAACAGGGCATGAGTTGTACCTGTTCAAAGTTGGCATTTTCAACTGAGTGCTATAGCGCCACCTTTTGACGAAAGATTGTGAGATTTATTTTTTGATCGTTTTTCATGACCATCTATCATATGGCCGAGTTTCATAAAAAGCGTATGCACGGTTCAGCCAGAACTGGCAAAAACGGCAGAAGAAGAAGAAGAAGAAATGGAATAATGCGAATAACAATACGGGTCCATGCTGGAAGCCTGGCCCCGTAATTATATGGGGGCAATCATGGCGACTGAGAAAGCCATCTTTGTACAACAAAAGAAAACCCTTTCAATCTGAATAATAGGATGAAATTACGTTGAAAATATTTGGTTTGATGCAAGACGAGACTAGTTTATCTTATTAGCTAAAACAAATTGTCCAAATTGAGGTTCTATAGGCCGATGGACAAGGTGTCTAAAGAATAATGATAGACAGCCATTCTTTAGAATTACACCAAAGAGTCCAATATGAAAACTAATAGTAGATTTTTGTGAGACTTACTAATGACTTTGCATGAACTCACTATGCGCCGTTGTATGATAACCCCTGTTTTGCATACTGGTGTTGAGAGCCCAAGTCTTACACTGGTGGGTGATGAAACGAAGGATTATATAGGTTGTATGTTTACCCTCCGTAAGAGGATTGTAGTTTTGTGTTTTTTGAATAGGAGTAAAAGGAGAAGGACGAGCTGCGGATATTAATTCCGTATTTCTATGTGTATATTAAGTGTTTGTAAAGGTGTTTGGAAGGCACCCACAGGAACCAACGACTAACAAAGATGAACCTGACGATGTGGCTGGCGGTGGTCAGCTACTTATTACAACAGACACCAGTGACAAAGTCTCAGACTCCAACCATAGCAGTGGTGTCGATGCCATCAACTTACAGATCTACAACATCCACCTTTTTAGTTGTTGCATCCAACTCTACTGTCAACATGACTGTCTCAACCCCTGCCCACACCCTCAACACTACCTCTATCATGCCTCGACCTCCCCTACAACTCCTCTATCTGTGCAAGTATACAGACTCTTGCTACACTGACACTGAGTGGAAAGTATATGAAGGGGACATAGAGAAGGATGGATCCACAACCCCTTTTCTCCAGCCCACGGATACATGCCCCCTCTCCCTTTCATCCCCCGGATACATACCTCTTCTTTCCTCTTCCTTTTTTTCTCTTTTACAGCTTTATCTTAACTTTATTCTATATTTTCTCGTGAGACAGGTTTTCCGTTCATGAAGAAGAAGATCGTTTGATAGTGCGTTTTAATGTAGGCGATTTTTTTGTTTATTAGAGAGATTTCCACAATTGTAATGGGGTGGAATACACATAATTAAATTGAACAATCGTATCCTCAGGAAGCCACATTTAATCCAGAAGTCATTGGGATGTTTCAGATGCTTGTGTGTGCATATAAAGCGGGACAACAACAAAAACGGGAAAGGGAAGAGGCGGTTTTAGAATTGTTTTTCAAAGGAGGTCAAGGGGTGAGCAGAGCCCAAAGTTGAAAAGTTGAAATCCTGTTACCGAACTTGATTCCACCACCCTATGAGGGGAGGTCTATTTCCCCTGATTCAAACAGGCCCTTATATCCCCAGTTACCACCTTTAGATACGTCGGGGCGTTACAGCATCAAAGATGATCAAGGCAGGGTGCTGGTGGCTGGATCGGCAGAGGTGACAATATCGCTAGATCCAACTTGCAGCGTGGATGTATTCGCGCGAAAACAGAAGAAAAACAGAAAACAGAGAAGGAGAGCTGATAAGGAACGGAGACAGTGTTCCTGCGGCTTGGGTCCGGATACAC
Source organism: Gymnoscopelus microlampas (assembly GCF_963454915.1). Classification (NCBI taxonomy): domain Eukaryota; kingdom Metazoa; phylum Chordata; class Actinopteri; order Myctophiformes; family Myctophidae; genus Gymnoscopelus; species Gymnoscopelus microlampas. Next base: position 48,812,398 of record NC_139953.1, on the reverse strand, counting down.
CCATTAGTCCGGACATATGTTCAAGCGGGTCTAAGAGGCTTTAGTAGTTTTATACGTAGGTTTAATTGTAGTAACGTTGTTAATGTTGTATTTTTACTGTTATCTGCCATATTATATTGTTTGAGATGTAGACTAGCTCAAGGGTTTGTTTAGCCTATTTGTGTTACAGTTTTTGTTTATCAAGGGGGGCCTGGATGATCATAACACATTTGTTCTTTTTCTACATAAGGAGTAGCAGGTTTATTGTTTGTGTTTTGATACTGTTTAGTTAGCTTTTTATACGTTTTAATTTGTTAGTGTTATTTTAGGTTTTATGGTTAGTGTTTATGTCCCCACGTTTATGTAGGACCTTTGTGGCCCTCCAAGGGGGGACAGTGGTATATTGAAATAGCATAGTTCTAGAAATACCTGAGATGAACACACTTAAAGAGAGCCATATACTTTTGGCAGAGATGTAACCTTTTCTCAGTGAAATCATCAGCCAATTTAGGTAGCATGAAAGAAGTTGTTGTTGCACATGTCCATCAGTGTAGTCTTTATTAAATGGGACGTCCACTTCTATGTGCTCACTTGGTGTCCAGACAACCAGCTGCCCATTTAATGCTCATTTAAAAATGTCTTTGGGTCTGTGGTCTGTCTTTTGGGGACTCGTTTTGCTGTGCTGGCTGTTAGACGCAGCTTCCTAGCATCATGCCATAGCTGTGAAGCACTTTGTGTTTTGGTTTCTTCCGTCAGTGTAGCTGCTTGGATTGGAGATAGTTTGATGTAGGTTTCATAAAAGACCCTGCATTTCCTACAGGTGAGTGTAGTGCTGTGTTCAGTGTGACAGAGTGTGCTCAGGTCTGAATCATGTTGGCTTGGGCTTGCCTGGCCCTGCCTGTTAACATCGGCTCTGCAACTGAGCTGAAGAAGACCATCTGTCTGGAGGTGGCTTGAAGTACTGAACTTAAGTACAAATTTGAGGAATCTTTACTTTACTGGAGTATTTTCAATTTGCAGTACTTGTACGTCTAGGCCACTACATCTCAGAGGCAAATATTGTACTTTTTACTCTATAATTATTTGAAAACTTGAGTTACTAGTTACTTTGTAGATTTTCATTATTACAAAACACGCATTAAACACTTTAGCCCATACTTCGGCTATTTGAAAATAGCAGACCTACAAGCTTTCGTTGTGAGCTTGTAGATCGGCTATTTTCAAAATACTTTTTAACATTTTGAAGACTTGTGAAATGGGACATTTTGTATAATGAGTACTTTTACTTGGTTACTTAGTAATGGTAAGTGTAAGCCGTGTTTGTGCACATAGCACCTCACAGTAAAATCCTCAGTGTTCATTATCCAGACCATTTGTAATTGTGAGTGTGCAAATAGAACCATGATTTCATTTGTACAGTCATAGTTATATTAAGAAGGTAAGAATAGCCACCACACAATACAATACATGTCCTTTCCTTTGTTGACAGTGGGATAATATGATAATGAACGTCATATGCAAATTAGCCATAAGTTAGTCTTAGAATGTCAACAAACAGCACGTTTCCTCACCGACCCAAATAGACTACCCAAATAAAATACTGGAGCACTTGGCTTGGGCCTGCACGTTTAATTATATTCATCTACTTATCTGTGTTGCATTTTTACTGCTGTTGATGATATGACCTCAGCACGGGGACTGATGGTTATCTTAAATGATAACGGGTTCATAAATGACGTATTGATTACGTGAATCAGCTGTGTCGGGAGGTATCTAAAACATTTAGGACAGGTAATAATGGATGCGTACATTTACATTAGCCTACTTAGAACTATGGACTCAACAAAGCAATACGAGGCCACTTCTTAACGTCATCATGCATTAACACATGCATGATGTGTTAATGCATGTTCTGCTGGCAAATGTGAACACACTGAGTTCTTCCTACTTCCGGTCCCTCCGCAGGATGTTTCCCACACATCAGGAAACTACCCGCGGAAACAGGTGGATAAAGCCTCAATTTACAAGCCGGATGCTATCCCCTTGGAAGAGACACAGCCTAGACAGAAAGTACAGCCTCTTTGTTGTTTTTCAGCATCCTCCCAACCCAGTTGTAGCCTGTATTAAAAGGGCAATAAAACTGGGTTCTCTGGTTAAAAGGTCAGTCATTGTTTCCTCCTTTTATTTCGTAAGTTAGTGGGTCAGTTGTGTGGACCCGCACAGTGGCACACACGCTATAATACAGTATATCTCAAGGACAAGCTGTGGCTTTTAACAGGATGGTTGGAAGTGCACCAATGTTTGGAGTTTTGACATAATAACTAGAAAAATGTGCTCCTCAGAGCAGAGGTCCCTGCCAGGCCAGGTGCTTTATTTTGCGCCAGCAAAGTTTGGAATCCAGTCACAGGCGGAAATGAACATGGCTTATTTAGAATAGCAACACAAGGTAAAGAAAAACAACAACCTATGTTTATTATACATAGCACACTTTGAGGTGCTTGAAGTTGCTGTGAGTCCTACTTCTACTGTAAATCAATGGTTCTCAAACTTTTTCACACCGAGGACCCCAAAATGTATATGTATTTGCCACGGACCCTCATCTGAAAATATTTTGTGGCAGGTTCCCCTATACAGGATTTGTGTTGTTAAAATGTAAACATAAAAAAACATATTCCAACTTTTTCCCACACAAACCACTGCATTATCCATACTGTATGTATCCATCCCTACATTCATTCATCCATTAAACAGAACATGATATTGATCAAATCTGTGTTGTTGAGTTCATCAAAGTTTCTCCATCTGGTGGGATATATTTTATTTCATGGCAATAAAAAGATAAAGTTGGGGTTGTGAGAGACTCCCCACCACAGATAATTAAATACTGTAGGCTTTATTTTTTTTATTTTTTTACCAAAGCTTAGACATTGGTAGACATCAAAAACCAGGTCAATGAGGAAATGAGTTTAACATTTAAATAGCTTATAGTTTAATTACGTTTTGCCTGTTGATTGTTCTCATGAAGACCATGGATAAGGTGTTAAGTGTTGTAATTTGATGGCGCCCTTACTCTGTTCATTACGGTACCCAATTGTGTTGTATTGTACAAGGTTTATGGTACGCTCAGGATGTGACGTCATCACGTTCTCAGTGAGCACGCCAGAATATTCCAGAGGGAATTCAGGTGTAAACACTACAGAGTGCTTGTATGCGCGGCTATGTGGCAGTACTAAAACATACTGTATGCCAGCAGGCTAAAGATACTAAAGAGTTACTTTGCTTATTCTCCATTGCGCGTGGCACCAAAGCTCAGAAGCTCGACGTAAGGAATGTTTGAACTATAGGAACAAAAAGCAGAGAGGACCTCACAAATAGAAATAGGAGGACCAGCTTAGAGGTAACTGGTGTAACATAAACCAATGGTTCTTAAACGTTGTCATGTCAAGGACCCCCAAATTAATATGCATTTGGCCGCAGACCCCATTTGAAATATATGCAATATTTGCCAAATGTGTGTTTTTAAAGTGTTTCAAAAGTATTCCACATTTTCAATGTTTTCTTTCTCCAAGATTTTCTTTGAAAATATCAGATCTACAGTACAAGCTCACAATGTGCCGCATCTCAGCTTGTAGATCGGTTATTTTCAAATAACCGATGTATATAGTTGAAGTGTTTAAACTGATTTTGATTTTGTATAAACAAATGTTGTTGGGGGCCCCGGGGGACCCCCTGGAACCCCCTCAAGGACCCCTGGGGGTCCCCGGATCACACTTTGAGAACCCCTGACATAATGAATGTACCCCCTCCTTCCCAGTACCAAACACAGCCAGTCCACACCAGTTTAAAACCCAAAAACCAAGAATTACGGGGCCAGGCTCAGGCAATGAGCTAGGCTCCGGTTTGATATTGGGATTATTTACGGGGCCAGGCTGCCAGCATGGCCCTGTTTTGATATTGGCATTATTCTGTTTCTTCTGTTTCTGCCACTTTAACCGTGCATACGCTTTTTACGAAACTCGGCCATATGGTAGATGGTCATGAAAAACTATCCAGAAATAAATCTCACACTCATTCGTCAAAGGGTGGCGCTATAGCACTCAATTGAAAATGCTAACTTTGAACAAATACAACTCATGCCCTGTTTGACCTACAGCCTTGAAACTTCGATACACACATGCTCATGCTGAACAACTTTTGTGCTCTGACTTTTGACCTCTGACCTTTAGATCTCCCACCATTTTGAATTATAAGAAAAGCGGTTAAAACATATCTCCTCCTGGGATTTTCGAGCAATCTGCACGAAACCTTTTACACAGGAACTTTTGACCAATATCTAAAATCCTACTTGAAGAGAAGTTTGTAAGTGAAAAAATTAAGCTTTAATGAGCCAATGAATATAGCAGTTTTATGACAATTATTCATCTGCCCCTAACACATACATGCAGACTCACATTTATTTGAAACTTTGCAGTAATGTAGAGGGTCATTCCAAATATAACTGAAACCAATCTTACTCCAATTGGCGAAAGGGGGGCGCTATAGCAATTTTTTGAACATGCAAACCTTAAACAGGCAAAAGTCATGCCTCGTTTGGCCGACAGCCATGAAACTTGCTTACACTTGTGCCGTGACTCATGAGGAATACATCTATCACTTTGACCAGTAAGCTCCGCCCTTAGATTGTCCGCAATTTTGAGCAGTTTGAAAAACAATTAAACCCAGGATTTTTCAGTTATTTGCGTGAAACTGTATCATCTGTGTGAGCTCCTTTTTCACTGGCTCTGGTCTGTTGGTCCAATGGCTTCTCGCTTCAGCATCTGCCTCTGGATCGCAGGGTCGCCGGTTCAAGCCGCACTTCATGCTGGCTACTTTTCAAATGTATCGCAGATAACATGACTGCATCAATGAATGCATGTGCAACTGTTAAAGGTAACTTGAAATGCTTCTTTGAGAGAGTATGTTTTTGCAATGTATGACATAGTTCATTGTGAAAATAGCCGATCTACAATTTCACAACTTTTCAGATAGTAACGTTTTGTGAGCTTGTAGATTGGCTACTTTCACTAGTTTTCGTTCCGAGGAGACAAAAACTGTCTTTATTGGTAAATGGTTTGTGAACCAGTGATCTAGAGCAGTTTGGGACACAGAGGTTTGGTTCATAATGGACGGAAATACTTATAAATGTCAACAGACATTATCAAGGAGGCCATATGTCTAGCTCAATGAGAAGAGAGGCAGCCTTTGAGTCCGTAGATCGCTGGTTCGATCCCTGTCCCCGACAAAGTATTGAGGTGATCATGATTTGGCATTCTTAGGTTTACACATAGTATTTCTTGAGGATAGGCTTAGGCGTTGTTTTACTGAGGTTAGGGTTAGTGAGGGTTTAAAATGCTCATGTTAATTGCATGGTCTTCTTTCTCTCAAGTTCAGTCTTCTATGTTTCTATGGTTTTATTGTGCATATTACGTATCATTGCTTCTTTCTTGTTTCTCTCTGCATTCCCTGGCCCCGCTTATCACTGCTTGCAGCTATATTTTATTTTCTATTTGGAGAAAAGAAATAAGCAGGGGGTACAACCCAGATTTGGCACATACAAAGGATTAAATTTGTTCTCCTGCTATGCCACAAAAATGTGGCCTACCAAAAGTAGGGAAGGAGTGTAAAACCCTACTCTCCTTCAAAACCGCCCTAAAAGGATACCTTCAGGTGGCTGCAATTCTGGCCCTTGTGAAAGTCAAAGCAGTAACCCTCCCCCCTAACTGTTTTTAGTACATATTTTTTATTTTTCTTTGTCTCCGCCAGGCCGAAGCAAAAGGCATGGCTGAAACTATGCACTTTTTCTAGTTTAAACTGTCTTTATGGTGTTCTGCATAGTAGTGTATATCTGTTTGTCATTTCATGTTTCTATGAATTGAGTACAAAGGACCCCAAAGGAAACGAGCTTTCTTGAGTTTTAAATCCTATTAGCTGACCTTGTATTGAATTGTACTTTCATGTGTTTTTTTCTGAGATAATTTAGAATAGCAACATAAGGTAAAGAAAAACAACAACCTATGTATATTATACATAGCACACTTTGAGGTGCTTGAAGTTGCTGTGTGCATGAGTCCTACTTCTACTGTAAATCAATAGTTCTCAAACTTTTTCACACCAAGGACCCCAAAATGTATATGTATTTGCCACGGACCCTCATTTGAAAATATTTTTTGGCAGGGATTTTGTGTTATTAAAATGTAAAAATAAAAAAAAACATATTCCAACTTTTTCCCACACAAACCACTGCATTATCCGTACTGTATGTATGTTGTATCCATCCCTACATTCATTCATCCATTCAACAGAAAATGATATTGATCAAATCTGTGTTGTTACGTTTCTCCATCTGGTGGGATATATTTAATTGCAAAGCTTAAGACATTGGTAGACATCAAAAAACAGGTCAATGAGGAAATGAGTTTAACATTTAAATAGCTTATAGTTTAATTACTGTTTGCCTGTTGATTGTTCTCATGAAGACCATGGATAAGGTGTTAAGTGTTGTAATTTGATGGCGCCCTTACTCTGTTCATTACGGTACCCAATTGTGTTGTATTGTACAAGGTTTATGGTACGCTCGGGATGTGACGTCATCACGTTCTCAGTGAGGACACCAGAATATTCCGGAGGGAATTCAGGTGTAAACACTACAGAGCGTTTGTATGCGGCTATGCGCCAGTACTAATACATATGCCAGCAGGCTAAAGATACTAAAGAGTTACTTTGCTTATTCTCCATTACGCGTGGACACTGTGCACCAAAGCTCAAAAGCTTGACATAAGGAATGTTTGAACTATAGGAATAAAAAGCAGAGAGGACCTCACACATAGAAATAGGAGGACCAGCTTAGAGGTAACTGGTGTAACATAAACCAATGGTTCTTAAACGTTGTCACAAGGACCCCCAAATTAATATGCATTTGGCCGCAGACCCCATTTGAAATATATGAAATATTTGCCAAATGTGTGTTTTTAAAGTGTTTCAAAAGTATTCCACATTTTCAATGTTTTCTTTCTCCAAGATTTTCTTTGAAAATAGCAGATCTACAGTACAAGATCACAATGTGTCGCATCTCAGTTTGTAGATCTATATAGTTGAAGTGTTTAAACTGATTTTGATTTTGTATAAACAAATGTTGTTGGGGGCCCTGGGGGGACCCCCTGGAACCCCCTCAAGGACCCCTGGGGGTCCCCGGACCACACTTTGAGAACCCCTGACATAATGAATGAACCCCCTCCTTCCCAGTACCAAACACAGCCAGTCCACACCAGTTTAAAACCCAAAAGCTAAGAATTTATTTTATATTTGGAGAAAAAAAAAAAAGCAGGGGGACAAATAAACTCCTAAAAACATAAACCAAAATCCTATTCTTACCGAAACAAAAAGGAAAAAGAAAATACAAGTATATGACCTAGTATAATCTAACAAAAGCTGATAACAAACTGGTAACAGAGAAAGATGTCACCCACCCCTACACTACCAAGGCAGTAAGTAATACTCCCCACTGATGTCAGCACAGCAGTCACTGCCCATCTTTCACCGCAGGCTGAAAACCCACCGCTTCAGGAAACACTACCCTGACCCTTCCCCTTAGCCTTGCCTACAGTACTTGTTGTCAATTATTTGTATGAGCTCTTGTTTTATTGGATCTTGATACACTTGTTTTAGCTCTTGCTCATTTGATTTTCCTACTTGTCTCATCTATTTAATAAAGTAGGAAGCTGATATATTTCACTTTTACCTTAGCGCTAGGCACTGTATGCTCTTTGCTTGTTTGAGAAGAGAATGCACTTAAGACTTCTGGTGATTAGTAGTTGTATTGCCTACCTATGTTGAATGCACTTTTTGTAAGTTGCTTTGGATAAAAGCGTCTGCTAAATGACTGTAATGTAATGTGATGTAGTACATTATCCAGAACTTTAATCCACGGCAATTCTAACAAAACAGAAACACAGTGCTGGTGTTTGGAGGCATCACTACATACCATATACTGTACATAGATAAGAAAGTATAGGCTATGTTAATAATCAATAATACATAAGAAAGGATATAGACTATGTTAATAATCAATAATACATAGATAAGAAAGGACATATACTATGTTAATAATCAATAATACATAGATCATCATCGTCATTATTCGAGTGCCCTCGAGATCTGTGACACAAGCTGCTTCCACTGGTCTCTGTTGCTCATTGCCACCCCAAGTTCATTCACAGTCAGTCCTGTATCCCTACTCAGAACATCTGGAAATGTGAGTGGTCTGGTTCATCTTAATGGGCATGGTAGTCTCCACAGAAGAATATCTGAAATGACCTGGTCTTTTGCTCCAGCAAAGCAGAGTCTTCTTTGTGCCACAACAACTGAGATGGAAGGGATGCCACCATAAATCTGAGCTTTAGTGGGATGCTTCCTCCATGAAAGGTTCTGGACACGCATGAGAAGTCTTGTGTATGTTCCGTCAAGACGATCCCGAAGCTCCTTATTCATTGTCCATGTTTTGGCACCATACAGAAGGATACTTTAACAGGCTTTGAACAGGTTGATCTTCGTAGTTCTTAAGATGTCTGACTGCCATATAAGCAGCTTATTGCAAGCACTCCAGGCCTGTCCTTTCCTTGTCAGGAAGTCCTTTCTGCTACTGACTACATACGATCCAAGGTATTTGAATTCCTCCGTTTATTTGGTGGCACTGCCGTTTATAGAGCAGATGGTTGGATGATCAGAGTCTTCATTCAGAAGCAGGCATTCTGTCTTTTTGGCGTTCAGCAATAGGCCAACTTTGGCTGCTGACACTTCTAGTGATGTTAAAAGCTCTTGAGCAGAGGATATGTGTTCAGCTATCAGTGCGATGTCATCCACGTAGTCAAGGTCGGTCAGCCACTTCTGACTTTGACGACCAGATCTTCTGCCTATTGTGAGACCTTTGGAGGAGATGGTGTCTTACGCTTGCCTGAGGACGTAGTCAACGACAATGACAAAAAGAAAAGGAGCAAGTGTGTAACCCTGAAGGATGCCTGTGGGTGGTCCTTTGTTGGTTCATCAATGCTCTGCACAAAGCAGATGCTGTACAAAAATCTACAAAAATTATGGAAGCTTTCTTCTTTGATACCCAAAGTTCTTCGATTATTCTCATTAGAGCAAGAATCTGTGCTAGAGTTGATCTTTTCCTACGGAAAACGTTTTGGTTCCTAGGGATAACTGGGTCAATATGAGGTGTTATCCGGTTAAGCAGAAGAGAATTGTAGATTTTGGCAATGGTTGACAAGCATATACCTCTGTAGTTCCCAGGCTGCTGGAGGCCGTCTTTCTTGGGTAAAGGTATGAGGCTAGATATGGAGAAGGCGGTGGGTTTGTTGCCCTTGCGTGTTTCGTTACAGGACATGATGAGCACTTCATGCTTCTATATGAAGGCAGGAATACCGTTGGATCCAGGTATTTTTGACTAGCCGATTCCTTTGATGATGGACTGCAGTTCGTCCATTGAAAAGCGGTCTGTCCTGATAGGTAGTTTGTCAGAAACCTTTAGGTTATAGAAAGGAGCGCTTAAGTCGACACTGGCTGCTGATCGGGATTACCAAGGAGTTTACTGAAGTGTTCATACCAGGTGTTCAATACATAGATTTAAAAGGATATGTTAATAATCAATAAAGATGTCAAAGTCAGGAGGAGAGATGTGTGAGGACTGATGATTCAGCTTCATGGTCAATGGAGCCGATCACCAGCTGAGCGCACCTAGTTAAATAGCAGATCTCTAAATCGTTTCTTTACATAATCAATACGTTTGACTAATTAAACACACAGTTTTACATGATCAAGATAAATATGTACTAATTAAACTTTATTTCACAGTCAAACCATGTGACTGACTGATGAATATATTATAATGAGTTACACAGCATGTGTTTTAGATGTGTGTATTCTACATAATGATCTCAGCTGATGGAGCACCAAGCAGACTTGCGTTGATCCTCTTCCCTTCTTTTCTCTTCATGTTTTTCTTTTTCCTCAAGCTCTTCCTCAAGCTTTTTTATTTTCTTCTGATCTTCTTTTCTCTCTTGATCTTCCTTGGTTATTTTATTCTGCAATTGTTCTTGTTCTTTCTCCCAAGCCTCTTGTTGTTTTCTCATTTCTTCGGCTCCTGATTTTTTCTCTCTCTCTAATTTCTCAATTTGTTCTATCCTGTTCTTACGTTCAGTTTCCTCTTCTTCCTTCCTTTTTCTGTCCTCCTCTTCCAATTGTTCCTGTTTTTTCTCTCTCTCCTCCTGCTCTTTCTTAATAGAATCCTCCTTTTCTTTAAGCTGTGCCTCTCTTTTTTCTCTCTCCTTTTCAATCTCAGCTTCCATCCTTTTATTCAATGCTTGAATTTGTTCTTCATGTTCTGTTTTCAGGGCCACCATCTCATCTTCCTTCTGATTTTTCTCTCTCTTTAATTTCTCAATTTGTTCCATCCTGTTCTTACGTTCAATTTCCTCTTCTTTCTTCCTTTTTCTGTCATCCTCTTCCAATTGTTCCTGTTTTTTCTCTCTCTCCTCCTGCTCTTTCTTAATAGAATCCTCCTTTTCTTTAAGTTGTGCCTCTCTTTTTTCTCTCTCCTTTTCAATCTCAGCTTCCATCCTTTTATTCAATGCTCGAACGTGTTCTTCATGTTCTGTTTTCAGGGCCACCATCTCATCTTCCTTCTGATTTTTCTCTCTCTCTAATTTCTCAATTTGTTCTATCCTGTTCTTACGTTCAGTTTCCTCTTCTTCCTTCCTTTTTCTGTCCTCCTCTTCCAATTGTTCCTGTTTTTTCTCTCTCTCCTCCTGCTCTTTCTTAATAGAATCCTCCTTTTCTTTAAGTTGTGCCTCTCTTTTTTCTCTCTCCTTATCAATCTCAGCGTCCATCCTTTTATTCAATGCTTGAATGTGTTCTTCATGTTTGGTTTTCAGGTCCACCATCTCATCTTCCTTCTTCTCTAAAATCTTCTCCATTTGTTTTTTAATGGCTGCTTCAGCTTCTTTGAACATCTCAGTGGTGTAGCATCCCCGTCCATTCTTCTTCACCATCTTCTCAACCTTCATCAGCAGTTCACTGACTTGCTTACGGTTGTTTTCATCATAGTTGTTGAAGACGTGGTACCTTCCTCCACAGTCAGCAATCAGCGTCTTAAATGCTTCATCACAATCCTCTCTGATGTAGTCCTCAATGGACCGTTTCTCGTAGTCCTCAATGGACCGTTTCTCATGCTCTAATGTGTCTCCTCCTGTGAAAAGAATGATGGTGAACATCTTGGAATTTACTCCAAAGGCTTCCTGGATCAGTTTCAATGACTCTGTATCCTCTGGTGTGAGTCGGCCAATTTGAACCACCAACAGGAACACATGAGGCCCCGGGGCCAGTAGACCGATCCATGTTGCCATCTCCTGATTAACCTCTTCCTTGGACCGATTTGTATCGCACAAACCAGGTGTGTCAACTACAACAACAGGACGGCCATCTACCTCACCATCTGCTTTATCACAATTCTTGGTGACTGACTTTTGAGAGGCCTTGGCTGGAAATCTATTTTGACCCAGAATAGTGTTTCCTGAGGTACTTTTTCCATTGCCTGTCTTCCCTACCAGCACCATCCTGAGGCAGTCTCTGCTCTGGTTGTCGTTATCACCTGAAATATAAAGAGATATTCAATTACTAGTACAATTGTTACATAGTTAAAATTTAAGTTTTTATTTTGACGTGTCCTTTATTTTTGCCAGGACAGTACCATTTGGTACAAAAAACGGTCCACATAAAGTCCATATCAAGTCAAGGTTGTCGCTACAAGGTTAAAAGGGAACAATGACTGACAGGTTTCTTTTAAGGAGGTGGTTTATAAAACACCTTTACATATACACAAAGGTGATTCTAAAGTAATCTGCAGCTCATTGTATGTTCAAGGTGCATAGACAGACAAAGCTGTTTTGATCTAGCAGAGTGTACTTGAGACAATTTTCAGACTGGTACTTGCACAGTGGTTGCTGGGAAATTTGAAGACTAGAGAGGGAAGGTTTGTGCAAAACAAGGCCTATTGAACAATGTGCATTTTTCTCATAAGCTACCCGCTTTAAATGAAGTGCAGTGGTGAGCCTGTCTGACTTTTTAAACAGATTATCAATATGCATAACAGATGAAATATGACACACATAAGCTAACAAACTAAATACTCACTTCTGCAGTTTTTTTCTGCCTGTAGCTTGGTGATGAGTTTGCCTTGTTGAATGCGCTTTTCTATCTGGGCCTTGAGCAACATGTCTCTTGTGAAGCAGGGTGGTCTACCCTCCAGGGATCTCCTCTTTTCTACAGCATCCAACAACTTGGACTTGTGAACTTGTGTGCTGTCCTTAATGTTGAAGACAAAGGATTGGATTCCACTGGTCTGGATGTCTGTGTCTTCATCTGCTGGAGTGGTTGAATCAGACTCTACAGTACGCAGAACCATGGTGAAGTCATTGACCTCAGAGCTGAATACATCCTGGAGGCTCTGTAACTCTGTGTTGTCTTCATTGGTGAGAGGACCCAGAGGAACGACCATCAGGAAGGCATGGACGCCATCAGGATCACAGAGAGACACACATCTGCATGCATTGTCCAGAAATGTGTCCATAGATGTTTCACACAAGGCAGGCAGATCCACCAGTGTCACACAGCGCCCACACATCTTCTCCTGTCTCTGCACACACTCTGTAGAAGGACCAGACCCCGGGTCTTTGGTTTGACCCAGAATGGCGTTGACTGCAGAAGTCTTCTCAGCTCCTCTTCTGCCACACAGCACCAGGTTCACTGTAGGTGAGTCAATATATGAGAAAATGTCACTTAACCCCCAAAAAATTATACAAAAGGTTTTAAATGGATTCTGGTAGTATTGGGCATGCTGAATAACATACTAAAAGTTTACCAAAATATACTCCCCAGAAAGATGCCATTTTCAAGATGGCGTCCCAGATGGCTGCGGGGAGCTTAAAATGGCTATATCTCAAATGAAAAATCACACCCAGTGTGAAGTGTGCGGTGTGTGGTCATCACAACATGACTCACTTTAAAAAAAGGATAAATTACTTTTTTTAAAGTCCATACTGCTATTCATAGGGATGTGTCATGTGTTTCGCTAGCCAATCACAGTCCTGAATTTGCAAAGTCAGCCAATCACATTACAGTTAGTGGTGATGACACTAGCTGTAATGTGATTGGCTGACTTTGCAAAAGTATCGATTTGCATTAACAATGGAAGGGTTAGGGGGTATACAAATCTTTTGGTCCGTGTCCAAAACTCACTTATAGGGGGCGGCTACACCGCCCCAAAAAAGAAAGCTACAAAGGCTTTTTCAACAGATTCTGGTACCCCTATGCACGCATACAGTAAGAACATGCAAAGAATCAGGTAAATATACCTGCTGGAAAGGCGTCCTTTTCAAAATGGCTGCCTGGAGCACGATTGGTTATATCTTAAAATTGGTTACTATTCAACCTAGAAAGGTGGTTTTGGTGTTGAACACAATATATGCCACATTTATTGTGGTCTTCATTCATCATCATCCTCAGGCTACTCTGGAAGAAACTTGTTATGTGGATTGTCACATTCCTGAAGTTGACATGGTCATGGCAATGGCATGTGACTTCACTCTCCCAAAAAACATTAAAAAATTAAAAGACTGAAAATGAATGTCATAGAACCTTTAAATATCGCTGCCTTAATTGCAGAGGCAGCTGCCTTGATGCCAGAGGCAGCTGCCTTGATTGCAGACCTACCCCTGCGTTTGGGCATGTCTGGATAGGTGAAACGTAGGTCCATAATGAAACTGATTCAAATGGTGAAATCAGTATCATCAAAAGGTATTTTTTCCGAGATTGTTTGTATGTGTAGAGGTACCACAATAAATTGAGATTTTAAGCTCCAGGCTGCCATTTTGAACGGCATATTGGAAATGACGCCTTTCAGGAAGGTATATTTCCCTACATTTGTAGTATGTTCTTAAGCATGTCTAGGGGTACCAGAATCTGTTGAAAAATCCTTTGCAACATTTTTTTCCATTTCAGATATAGCCATTTTAAGCTCCCCGCAGCCACCTGGGACGCCATCTTGAAAATGGCAGCTTTCTGCTGAGTATATTTTGGTAAACGTTTAGTATGTTACTTAGCATGCCCAATACTACCAGAATCCATTGAAAAACCTTCTGTATACATTTTTGGGGGTTAAACCTATTGACTCACCTACATTACCAGGGGTGCACATAACTGGTGCGCACCAAAAGCGCTTTTGCATACCAACAGCTGGTACAGGAATTTCCAAGCTTTTATTTTTTATTTTTAGCAAAACTAAAAAATAAAAGCCTGGAGATCGAGGCTAGGAATTTACTTCCTGAAGCCACACTCCCACAATCACCCTACAGCACGTGTCGGCCCCATGTACAGCCATTAGGCGCAGGGGGACGCTGTGATTGTGTGAGCCTCGCATCTTGACACACAGACACGCTGCGACTCGCAGCTCGCTGCACACAGCGGCTGTTAGAGCCACTCGTCACTGATGATGAATGCACCGTAATGGTGCAAAATATGCCGTGAATGTCACAATCTGGCAGATAAAAGCAGCGCAGCACAGGGCACCAACCTTGGGGGGTTCACCAAACGGCGTGAGTAAAAAAAAACGGCGAAAAGCGGCGGAATTTGGAAGCAGAGCGTCCTGTTTTCTCGCGCAGCACCACCACAAAATAGGAAAATCAAATGAGCAAGAGCTAAAACAAATAAGTGTATTGAATAAACAATATCCAATAAAACAAGAGTTCGTACAACTAGTTAACTCATTGAGTGCCATTAACGTGTTTCACGTGTTTTTACCGCTATGGCGCAACGTGCGTGTTCAACGTGTTTTTGAGTAAAAAAAAAACATTTTAACAAAACATGTTCAGAACCCAAGATATCATTATCTGAAGATTTGCAGCTCCATACTTTCCTTGTTTAACTTATAACTGAAAAGGCTGTATCTTGCTTCCTAAGCACTTTTTACCCAGACCTCTAATGCAACACTTTGCGAGCATGTAGATCTGCTATTTTCAAATAGCCAATGTACTAGTCTGTGCTACTGCTCATGTAGCCTAGTCTTTTGGCCTTGTTTTCATATAACTAACTGCTTATTTCACTCATGCAAGAGAGCCTAGTCAGCCTACGTGAATGAACCTCTGTCAAGTTATTTTGGTTGCATTGGAATGGCTGAGATTTTATTTTAAAAGACCACTTTTACATTTTGTGCTGCAGATTGGGGCAAAAAAAGCTGCTAGCGGGTATATTATGACTTTGTCATTCTTGTTTTTTTACTTTGAAAAAAACTCTGGCACTGGGACAACATAGCCAGAAATAATTCTGGCAATTCTGGCACTCAATCAACAAGTAGGCAAGGCGAAGAGGAAGGGTAGTGTTTCCTGAAGAGGTGGGTTTTCAGCCTACTGGGACAAATACAATTGTATGGTTGGGAGGAAAATCATAGATTTAGGGAGCTATTTCAGATTGGTCTGGACTCTGGTCCATAGGTTCTCCTTAACGCTATGTGACTTTTCAGGCATTGCCCGGATACGCCCGGTAGCACAGTCTCTCGACTGTAGTAAAAATAAAAAATACACTTTCGCTGATCACCAAAACAAAGACGGTTTTAAGACTTTCCTTGGTGAGAACACTCTGAGCCCCCCACCTCATGTCTGAACTCTTTTTGTCCAGAAAAGAAAATATTCCACTGGATGAAAAAAAAGAAATGGTTACTGCGCCCCTACAGATCTGGTCAATGGAATTTTCTATTGCATTGCAGTAACATAAATATGCTTCAGCACTACCTCTCTTGATCTTGACTTTCAGTATAAGTTGTTCACCCACTAATAGGGAACGTGAGCTGGGTTTAGACCGTCGTGAGAGAGGTTAGTTTTACCCTACTGATGATGTGTTGTTGCACTAGTAATCCCGCTCAGTAGGCTACGAGAAGAACCGCAGGTTCAGATATTTGGATGTTTGAATGTGAACGAAACCAATTAACTTCCTGAATAGATAGATCCCTTCAGTCAGTTCAGATGTGCTAATGAAGTGTCCCCCTCGGTAGACTGTGTAGATTAGGACATCAATCAAATGTTTACATGTTTATTGAACTGTAACGGTTCACTAAACATTGTTGTCCAGACTACTACAGACTGTAGGTTAAAGTCAGTACAGTAGATCAGTCAGTTGTAAGGTGTGAAAAAGCACATGCAACTCTCTGTGGCGAGTGTGGAGTTCTGTTCATGTTTGAATAAAATGGAGACGCCACCCTTGGCTTAGGACGCAGTAGCACGCGTGTTTAAAGAATGAAACACTTTGGTATTTTAGTTTATTAGCTTGGACCAATACAAAATCATAATAAACGGATGACATTTGTACTTTTAAGGCTACAGTGTGGTTTAAGTTTAACGAAATTAAAATACAAAAAGTTGTGCTTTTGTTTTGGTGTAGCAAAATTAAAATACCAAAGAAGTCTTTCATTTTTTATATTATTTCTCATGAGTGACACCACACGCTACTGCGTCCTAAGCCTAGGGGGCGTCACCATTTTACTCAAACGTGAAGAGAACTCCACACTCGCCTTTGTGTGCTTAAATGCTTTGAGAAATCATATCAATACAGATGACCACTGCACAGCAGGGGGCTTACAGGACATGCAGTAGGCACAAGGGTATGCTTCAAATAAACTCTGTTTTGGTTTCCATATAGGTCTTATTTAATGCTAAACCATGAACAGGGCGTGCCTGCAGAGCGGTGCACACACAGCCATCATGACATTTTGTTTTAATGAGCCATTTATTATGAATGGCTTTGGGCATGTAATGAGCTTTTTATTTTATTTTTATTTAATCAGTAAAATCACATTGAGACCATTGTCTCTTTTACGAGTGTGCACTGGCCAAGAGAAGAGGCAAATAAATGTTACACAGCTCTGCCAGTAACAACAATACAGGACATAACAAAGACAAACATGACATCCGTAATACCAAAGACCTACTACCAATAGCACCAAATACAGACTATTTAAAGGCTAATAACAACAATACATCGTAAAACTACTAAACTAATATAAAACTAAGATCACAGCATTTGCTACTGTCAAAGCAGGAGCAATGGCTGGAGAGTGTGCCCATGACAATCCTCTTAAAAGTCACTAGGGGGATCAGAGAAGCCAATTTTAATCTGGTCTAGACAGTGGCGTAGCCAGAAAGCTGGCAGCAGCTGGGCATGTGCGCGCGCGATTTTTTTCGGTTATTATCGGTTAAAATCTTACTTTTTTGCGCAATTTGCGGGTCTTTTGCGGGTTTATTATGTTATTTAATTGTTATTTTTGCCTTAATTTTCATGAAAACATTGACAGGTCGCAAATAATGCCCCGTTGTCCGCCTCCTCCGCGCGTCCGCAGTCCGCGGCTGTCCGCCTCCACTCACAGAGCACAGGCACAGTTCACAAGCAGAAAAAATGTTTTCTTCTTTTTTTTTTTGGGTGGGCACAACAGCCAGGTGGGTGGGCCCAGGCCTACCTATGCCCACCCGTGGCTACGCCCCTGGGTCTAGATCATTCCACGACCAGGGCCCAAAAAACGCAAGGGTCTTTTTCCCTGCCTCAGATTTAATATTGGGTACGACGTAGCGCATCAAAGCATTTCATCTGAGGTTAAGTAAAGTAAAAGTAATCCAACTTTATATATCACTTTTCTAGTGATAACAGTCTAGGATAGAGGTCTATCCTGTAGAACGGTTGTCTCATGATTTAGTTGGACTTCTCCTTTAGACAAAAGCTTATCCAAGAGACAATCGGACTGCTGGTGTTTGAATGAGATGAGCCACACACACACACACACACACACACACACACACACACACACACACACACACACACACACACACACACTTTACTGGGTCTGCATTTTGAGCACTGTATTCAGACAAAACAAATGTACCGAGAGCATTACCTCCAATTCATTTACGAGCAAAGCTTTACAAATGAGTGTTTAGTATTGCCTTACAGTAGTAGACAATCTATTCAGAACTGTAACATCATCAAACAGAACTGGATTATATTACACAATGCTCCAACTATGAAACAACTGTTGCCTGAACTTCCCATTTTTGTCACTGGGGGGGGGGGGGGGGGGGGGCTACACTACAGGATAAACTAGTGCACAGCCCTCAAAGACTTCTTGGCTTCACTAACCTGTTGGTAACTTTCCTCGCTGTCACTGTTGTCATTGTAGCTGTTTTTATAAAACTAATGGTTAGGACTCATTGGTGTGTTTACCAATAAGACATATAAGATGAATCATTTTGCTAACTTTAACACTTCTTTTGTAGCATACTGCCTTGAATATTCATGTTGTTGCTTCTATGTAGGAGAACAAAAAGAAAGACTCAGTGAGCACAATCCTACCGTTCACACAAACAAATCAAATTATCCCATCAAGTCATCTCTAATGACATGAGAGGCAGTGACAGACTAAAATAAAACTCCCTCTAACAAAAACCTTTTGGTCACTTTAAACTTCAGGACTGAATGATGATGTTTATTGTTTTTTTTTGCCGTTCCTCTCGTGTCCTTCCTCCCTATTGATCTAGTTAACCACACTGTTAGACCTTGATGAAGACTTAAGCCTCGCTCAAAACAAACTCATGTTTTTTTCCACCTGAAGACTGATTCTTTCCTGGATAGTCTGCACCACTGAAGGCCAAACACTGCTTCTTGGAGGTTTCATATATAGGCCTACTGTATATATACTGTATAGCTGTTCCACTAAATAGCTCCTGAAGCTCTTCAGATTCCACCTCAGCCCGTAGCACTAGTCCTAGTCTTAATGACCTTGCAGTCTTATGTAAAGGTTAAAATGTTATTCAGATAGCATGTTATGTAGACGGATGCCAGGTTCACCTGTAGACCTGGAATCCTATAGTGTGTATAGTTTCAATGTACATATTTTCTTTTTTAATATAATATACTGTTTAGAATGATGATAGGTTCTTGGTTTGTATGATTTTAGATGTATTACATCATGTTTATCTGATTTACTGTAAATCACTCTGGATTAAGAGCGTCTGATAAATGCCTAAAATGTACATTGTGTTGTAGATTAGACCCAGAAAGTGCTTCTTTCCATGGTGTTAAACATAACTTAGACCCAGAAAGTGCTTCTTTCCTTGGTGTTAAACATAACTTTACAAATTAATTTCATCACGTGAGACCAAGTGTCTACAGCTGTATCAGAATACATTATTCAAATGATAGGCTATACGGTCATTTGTAATATTCCTGTAGGTGTTGCAAAAATATAAAATCTTTACAAATAGAATACCAAAACGTTTTACTCACTTAGAGGAGGAAATAAGTCCATGCTGCTGGCCTTTTTCAGAGGTTCCACAGCCTGACCCTCTGTTAACCATATAAAAGTAAGACAAATACAGGTCAATCAATATTCAAAATCACGTCCTATGTCATGTGTCTCTTCTCAATACATTCTGAATATTTTAAACCCTTTCAATCTCAGTTAATTCCTGCACCAGCAGAGCAAATGATTTCACAGATCTGTCTGGTTTCCAGGCTACTGTAGCACCAGCTGCTCTTTCTTGACCCTGTGTTGTAGTTTGCAGGTTTTGCCATGGAGCTGAAAATAGATATGTTGGTGCCATGGTTTGATCCTTAAAAATAAATAAAACCTAAACGTCCTTGTTTCCTTTAAAATGTGTTATTTATTAAAACTATTTTTGTTATTTATTTCTGTTTTAACTTTGAACAATACCCACCAACCTCAGTGGTTCTCAAAGTGAGGTCCATAGACCCCCAGGGGTCCTTTAGGGGGTTCCAGGGGGTCCCAGGCAAGATTAGTTAACCCATTAAAACTGGGAAAGCGTCTGTGTCATTTTAGATTTTAGCTATATACAGCAACCTACGTTTTTAAAAATTTTAGAACAGTGGTTTAGACAGGGGTTCTCAAAAATAGCAGATATACAAAACATTTTCAGATGGGGGTCCGCAGCTAAATATATATCAATTTGGGGGTCCTTGGCACATAAAGGTTTGAGAACCACTTTAACCCTATACTATTTGAAAATCTAACAAATGTGAACTTTTTCTTTGCACAATCCGTTGAATGTTGGTTAAACTATGTCACTGATCACTATTACGTATTTCTCAAAGCTCATTGGTTCACAACCACACAATCCTACATCGCTGTTCCAGGCAAATGAGTCTGTAATGGGCCCCCCACCAAGTCAGCCTCTAGAGGCCTCCCTAGAAATCAAAACTTTTGATCAAAACTTTTGGAAAAGATTGTGTCCATTCAACTGCTTGATTTTATGAATTTTAACAGTATCTTTGAGGTTTTTCAGTCTGGTTTTCGCTCATTCCATAGCACAGAGACGCCTCTTCACAGGGGGACTGGAGGGGACTGTGGGACTGTGGGGTACCGCAGGGATCTATACTAGGCCCCCTCCTGTTCTCCATTTATACGCTCCCTCTTGGCAATATTATCCGCAAACATCATACAGTTTCACTGCTATGCAAATGACACAATTATACATCCCACTACCCGGTGTTACAGGAAATCTGTCCAGTCTCTTGTCCTGTCTCTCTGATATAAAGCGCTGGATGGCAAATCATTTCCTACAATTAAATGAGTCGAAATTAGAAATTGTCATCTTTGGTCCCCCAAATGCTACACAACGTTTCGTCTCAGAGCTTGGTAGTCTATCCCTGAATGTGAAGGAGGTGGCCCGTAACTTGGGTGTGCTTTTCCACTCTGGCCTCTCTTTTATTCCCCAAGTGACACGAACTGTTCAAACATGTTACTTCCAGCTAAGGAATATAGCTAGAGTCAAAAGCTTCCTGTCATCATGCTTTTATTTCCTCTCGTTTAGACTATTGTAACTCCATCTATTCCGGCCTCTGTAAAAAAAAAGCAATATCCCGTCTCCAGTTGGTACTGAACTCAGCTGCTAGACTTTTAACCAATACCAAGAAACGTGACCATATCACCCCCATTTTAGCTGCTCTTCACTGGTTGCCTGTTAATTTTAGAATTAAAGCTGTGAATGGACAGGCCCCCCCGTTATATTTCTGACATGCTGGAACCCTACACGCCTGTACGCAGCCTCAGATCCCAGATAAGGCCCTCCTGGAAACCCCCACACCCCAGCTCATCTCAAAGGGTGGAAGGGCTTTTGCATTCCAGGCCATTTTTGTACATTAAACCCACACACAGACATTAAAAGTGGACTTCTGCACCTGGCTTTTGACGTTAACAGTGTCATACACTCATACTTTGACAAGCCCCCAGCCCCCCAGCTTAAAACCACTTCCACAACACCTTTGATAAAACATCAAGACCATACTGCAATGTAGAAATACTCTGTTACAAGTAAATGTCTGGAATTCAAAATTTACTTGAGTAAAAGTACAAAAGTATTGGTATCAACATGTACTTAAAAGTATAAAGTACTCATTATAATGTCCCATTTCAAGTTCTTAAAATGAATGAAAATCTTTAGAAAATATCAGATCTACAAGCTCACAATGTGTCGCACCGGTGACGCGTTGTGAGCTTGTAGATCGGCTATTTTCAAATAGCCAAAGCTTAAATA
Organism: Gymnoscopelus microlampas; assembly: GCF_963454915.1. Lineage (NCBI taxonomy): Eukaryota > Metazoa > Chordata > Actinopteri > Myctophiformes > Myctophidae > Gymnoscopelus > Gymnoscopelus microlampas. The sequence goes on along the minus strand of NC_139953.1, from coordinate 48,790,739 downwards.
GGGCTGAAGTGATTAATGTATGTTTAATTTGTAATAATAAAAACATTTTTTCAAATAGTTGTAGTGGAGTAAAAGTACAATATTTGCCTCTGAGATATAGTGGAGTAGAAGTTAAAGCACTAAAAATTGTAAATACTCCAGTAAAGTTAAACAATTAAATACCTCAAAATTGTACATAAATACAGTACTTGAGTAAATGTACTTAGTTACTTTACACCACTGGAAATAATAAATACAGGATGCTTTATGTATGTACACCAAAGAGGATATAATTTATACTCAAATTTAAGATAATTAAATAAATAACATTGGTTTTATAATGTATTGGATACATAATACACGTATAGTAATAATAATAAATAATACATTTGGATGCATCCTGCTCCGTATACAATACAATGCACTGCTTTTCAGTTCATCATTCAAGTTTGAGCCAAAAAAAAAAGTGATTATTAGGCGCTTAATCGCGCAATTAACTACACAAATCATGTGATTAATCGCGATTAAAAATGTAATCGCTCGACAGCACACACACACGCACACACGCACACGCACACACACACACACACACACACACACACACACACACACACACACACACACACACGCATATATATATATATATATATATATATATATATATATATATATATATATAGTAGTTCTATATCTCCACCAAATATAGAACTACAATATTACTGTTCTGTGGAAGTTAACATTCATGAGGTAAAGTCTAACTGGACTCACCATGTGGAAGTTGCAAGTATTCAGCCATAACGTCAGACTGCTGGACTCACAGGAACCATGCAACTGTTGAGAGAGAGAGAGAGAGAGAGAGAGAGAGAGATAGAGAGTTGCACACAACACTACACCATGATGCGCTCTTTTTCTCTCTAAGCACCTTAGCGTCTATAAGTATATCATGCACAGTATACATACATTGCTGCTATGCTCAGGCACCTTAGTTTGTCTCTTATCTCAGGTACTTTGTAAATATGTAGATAACTTGTTTTTGGCCTTCTATTGTTCTCTGTTGATCTCCTTCCCACTTAACCCCCTACCCCTCTTCTTTTTCTCTCTCCCCACTCTTCTTTCTACGGAATTTAACGTTGCGATGGGAGTGTTGTACAAAAACGAATTTCACCCACTTTTTTTACCTTGTAAACCTGTGATGTGACAATAAACCTGATTCTGATTCTGATTCTGATCCAAATATAGAACAAACATGGGAAAATTCTCATTCTACTGCTCTGCTACCATAATGTGGAATGCCCTGACGATTAAAAGATGTGTAACACTGGTTTCTTTCAAAACTGGCCCGAAAAAACATCTATCAGGAGACCACAAGAGGAGGTAAATGTAATTTTCCCATCTATATATATATTTTTTTACACATAGTGTTTGTATGTTGATGACATGTATTATTTTGGTAATTTTGTATGCTATGTTGATTAAGTGAATGCATAGGACCACAATGGAAACAATGCCCCAGGACTATTTTGTGTAATCCTTTTAGCTTTAATGTTACTGTAGGCCTACCACGTGCTGATTACAATTCTGACTAATAAAGTATTCAATCAATCAATCAGTCAGAAGGGCCCCATGGGATGTTCTGCTCAGGGCCTCAACAGACTCAACAATAGCCGAGCACAAAATGCTACATATTTTGTTTTTCTTGCCCACGGCCCCTGGGCTGGACCTTATGTATGCTCTATGTCTAGAATGGGTATCTGCAAAACACCTGTGCTACCCGTTACATTATGCATAGGTGTGGTTTGGGCGTTACAATGATAAAACCAATCACCGTAACAGATGCCATTACCTTTAAGAGAAGACCCATAATCCCCAATCCAATCTTACGCACTCCTATCTCCCTGTCTGCAGTGTTGCCTGGTCTGATTATTATAAGCCACATTGGGCTTGTTTTTCTGAAGTTGCTTGTAAATAATGGCATAATGGTTATGCATATGGGTTTTGTTTGGTTTTACCCCTTTTTCTCGACCAATGTAGTGGTTATGCTAATTGATTCCTCTCCACACACACATTTCTGTGTCTTGTCACCATAGACCGTAAAAAATATGGACGAAGGGAACGGTGACGTCACCCATTGGTTTCTACAGACCGTAAATGAAGCTTATTGGCCCCAATTCATAAAGAGATTTACGACCATATTTTGTACGTACCAGCATTTAGGACAAATCCTACACCTGCAGTCGGATTCATAAAGGTTTTTTGGTCTGTGTTTTGTGCGTCAGGTGCACGTTCTCAGGTCAGCCCCGAGGCTGTCTTACCAGGGCTGAAATGTGCGTATGTCTTTAGAATGCTTTATTCTTCATGCCAAAATCTATTACAACAGTGGTAAACCTCAAATAAAATATATATGTGCCCAACATTTGTCAACACATATTTATAAAAAAATAAAAATAAATGTCAAACGATGTATTGCTTGTAGCCTATGCATAATATAGACATGATGTAGATTCCACCGCTTTTTATTTATTTTCTAGGCTATGAGTCGCATTTAGAGCCAGCGGGCCATCTCAGCCAAAGTGTCACGTAATAATGAAAATAGGCTATCATGCCTTAATGAAACTGCGGAGGGACTGACGCACCTCCAGTGTCCGTGCAGCGGTATTCATTTGTAGGCTAATAGTCTACTGTAGGCTACTCTACTGTATATTGATCACATGAATGCCACACACAAGAGCCTAATACATGTTACCATCTGATGAGGAAACTATAGTGATGAAAGCTGTGTCCAGAAGATCCATTCCCCATTCCCGACGTAGGACAGTGATATATTAATCAAAAATTAACTAATTTAATCAATAAGTAATCAATAAGCTCTGGTCCATAATCGGATAGCAGCGTTCCACTTGTATGCCCTGGATTTATTTTCAACATCATCTTTTTTTTGGTAAACGTGAGCATGTTATATCCTTTCCAGGTTATTAGTCTATTATTTGCTGGCGGGGTTAAACCTTGTAAACATTACACATTACGTTCAGCTGATCCATCGTGCAATAGTGGGACTCGCTTCCAGACAGATCAGAATGATGTTCAAGTTCTCTGTTAGTGTCAAGGCAATGCGGCCGACAGCTAAAAATTTGGACGAGAAGTTAAACTTCTGCAGCTCCGGTGTTGCCAGATTTTGTGAGAGAAATAGCAGCAACCAGGTCTATGAAAATAAGCCCAAAAGAAGCAACTGGCACTTAGGCCATTATAAGCACTTTAATTCAACCGTAGTGAGCTTGTAGATCTGCTATATTTATGAAAAAATCACACCCTGTGTGAAGGTAGCGGCGCCTTTGATACATTTTGTCTTCGATATGCGTTTATAATGTGTTTATAGCCATGTGTCACGTGAAGCTTGACCAATCACTTTGTTGACGGGTCTGACCAATCAGAACGTTGACGGGTCTGACCAATCAGAACGTTGACGGTGAACACGGACAAAGTCAGGTATAGAGCAGGAGCCGCTAAAAAAATCTTGCAATAAAATGTGGAATATTTGGAAGATTTTTTAAACATTTTAACAACACAAATCTGCCTCCAGCGGGCACAAAACATTTTCAGATGGGGCTTATAGGGATAAATTAGCCTACGTATTAACTGGGAGGCATGCGTTAATCCGACAGACCTTTTCTCCGACTATGTGGCATCCGCGTGCGGTTAGGTCCATGACATAACAATATTTGAGAACCACCGGTTAAAACAATTGAACAATTGTGAAGCAAGCCCAAATAACCAACTACACTTTAGAAACAAGCCCAAAAAAACGCACCCCACTGCTACCAGTATTTACAAGCAACTTTACAGAAATATAAGCGCAAATTCGCTTATAATACGCGGACATGGCAACACTGTTTAGCACGGTTCAGCACGATGACGTTGAAGTTGGATGCTGTTGGATGCAGCCTTCCAGAGTAATCATGACCTACACCTGGTCATACGCACGTCTCAGGGATATACAAACCCCTTTATGAATTGCACGTCAGTTAGTGAGTACCAAAAATACGACCTCCTTTACGAACTTTATTTACCCCATATTTACGACCTTCTTTATGAATCGGGGCCAATGTTCAGAAACGTGCAATCCTCCATCTTTAATATATACCATTGGGCACGGCGGAACTCAAACGCTATTGCTTGAGACCAGACATGTGACCAGGGAACCGGAAAACAATCCCCAAAGAATGCTATTGGTTGGGTAGCTTGTCAATCAAGAGCAGGGGCGGGGAATGAATGCTATTGGTTGTGTAGGTTGTCAATCAAATCATCCCGCCCCTCCTGGAGCATAGCCTACTGTATCGTCAATTTTAGAATAAATGGGACCATTATTTAGCAAAACGCATATCATGATGATTGAAAGGAGACTTTAAACTAGCGACATGAAGCATGTAGTATTTATGACAATTTTTATTTAGGTATGAAAATCTAGTCTAAAGTTTGTCAAAAACCCCATCCGCTTATAATGAGAGAATATACACCTGCAGGCCACCTACTGGCCATTCATATGAACTGTCTCTCTTGGCCTCATTGTAAATATGTCAGACTGGCCCCTTGCTCGTCCCTGTTGTAACCTACTGACTCACCTGTCAGCTGATCGAGGAGCCCCCACCGGGAGGATGTAGAACCCACAACCTCCGGGATGGCGTCAGGTACTTTACCACTGCTCCTCCCCTGTTCCTGCTGATGAGACAAATACATTATTAAAACACTGCATAAACGTCATAGTTGTGTCATGTTTCATTTCAGCATCAATTCATTCATTAACAGACTCCTCTCTGCATCATTGTGTACACAGCTTCTCTCCAGTGGTGGAAAAAAAATACTCAAATGTTTAACTTAAGTAAAAGTATCAACACTGGAATATAGAAATACTCTGTTACAAGTAAAAGTCCGGAATTCTACATTTATTTGAGTAAAAGTACAAAAGTATTGGTATCAAAATGCACTTAAAGTACCCAAAGTAGAAAGTGCTCATTATGCATAATGTCCCGTTTCAATGTATACAAATCTTTTGAAAATAGCCGATCTACAAGCTCACAATGCGTCGCATCGCGACGCATTGTGAGCTTGTAGATCGGCTATTTTCAAATGGCCGAAATGTACATAGGGCTGAAGTGGTTAATGTATGTTTTGTGATAATAATCAAAATCTACAAAGTAACTAGTAGTTTTCAAATAATTGTAGTGGAGTAAAAGTACAATATTTGCCTCCGAGATGTAGTGGAGTAGAAGTAAAAGCATGCTGAATATTAGAAATACTCCAGTAAAGTAAAGAATCGTCATAATTGTACAAGTAGTAGATGTACTTAGTTACTTTACACCACTGCCTCTCTCACACTTAAGACTCTGCAGGGAATATCTGATGTCATAGTCACTCTCTGCCAACCTCTGTACATTCCTCTGCTATCACCACAATGACTTGTCTTGTCCCAACCTCTGTGTGTGTGTGTTGTTATGGTACGTGTTGTGTGTCTATATGGACCTGTTAGAAACTGGGCCATGATTACAGATATCTTCATACATACATCAACATACTGTACAATAATAATTGAGGAAGGGAATGGCTTCCAAACTGACCCAAAAACTATGAAGGAATATGAAAAAGGAAGCTCCCTGAATGCAGAAATAACATGTAGGCCTCTATGGTATATCCATGACTAAAAGTATCTATTAAACATGGATAAGGACTAACTAAATATACAAACTCATTCTGATTAATTTAATTAAGTTGAAGGGACACAGACGGAGTGGAGCCATGTCTCACTCTCTGAACTGATGTCTCTGCTATTGATGTGTTGTTCAGTGACACTTCAGGAGTTCCTGACCATTGTGTTAAGTTAGGGAGCCCAGGTAAGAGGTATGAACCACAACAACAAGTCCCCAGAGAGCCTTGAGCCAAATCTATTTATTTCACTGACTTAATTAAGATGGCTTTGTCTCTCTTTGAGAAACTGCTAGCCACACTCAGGTTCACAGGTTTCTCTCTGTGTCCTGAACATAATGTCTGTTTAAACACACATTTAAATGCAGTCTACTCAAGCTAGATTGAATTCATGTATTAATATTATTTCACAGTAAAAGCGTATTTTGTAGAAAGTACACAAGAAAGAACATTGGTGAAATGTGGTTGGGAAAGAAACCAGTTAGTTTTATGTAACTTCTCTCCTTGAATCAAAGGAAAATGTAATTGATGTTATATCATATATACAATAATACAACATATAACATTATAATATATTATTATATTTAAAAATATCTAATAATATAATAGATTACATTCATTAATACAATATTTATTATATTATAATATATCGTATACATTATAATACATATTATTATAATATATAACATTATAATCATTTTATTACAATAATTAATTTAATATATCTCTGCTGTCCAGCAGCAACCAGCTACCTCCAGAACGCTAATTTTTCAGGAAATGAAATAACAAAATATACATTTTTCAGGAAATGAAGAAAACCTTATATTTTTCAAACAAAGCAGTACAGCCTCATCAAAGTTGGTATAGTGACTTTATATATTGTCAGATACTTGCATGTGTCATTATATTATCACTACTTTACCCAAATCCAGCTCAAGTGGAGTTAGGAATCCGAAAAGCTGACAATAGCTAGAATCGCTGCTAAATTCCTCAAAGCTAACAATCGATCTCCAAGCTCACAATGCATCACAACGTGTGAATTAATGCCCTGATGCTTCATGACACTTATTATATAGGCCTACAATAATAAACAGGACTTTAAATATTACAATAACGTTTGCAAAGAGGGGTTCACAGAGTTGGAGTTTGCGTAGGACTAGCGAGATAAATGCTCTGAACTCATTTCTTGTCACATTGCTCTCCTCATTAAATACTTCATAGATTTTAGAAATAGAATGACTTGTTTTCATAACATTAGCGGCAGTGCTAAGTTTGATAAAGATAAAAAGGTACACTGCATAGTTTTAACAGACTACTACGGGGAGAAAAACCCTGCCGTTTAGTTTGTTTATGTGCTGCTCCTCCTCTGTCTGTGTTCGCTCACTGCGCAGTGCGCTCTGCGCTGTGCTGTGCAACAGCAGCAGGAGAGGAGAGGAGAGGGGGGGAGTTGTGTGGTTTTGACAAACAGTTTGAGGAATTAGGGAGTTTTTGTCAGAGGCGTGTTTTAATACTTTTCATTAGTTCATTCATTAGTCCATTTTTTTTACATAGACGTAAAGGGTGTTCAATAGCACTGAAAATGGAGTTAACTGGTTCCTGCTGGACAGCGACAATATAATAAATGTATATATAATATATAACATATGCATAACATACTATGTTATACACATCAATCACCTACATAGCAGAAATCACACACCCTCACAAACCCGCATCCTACAAATATCCAGCCACTGCCAACTCTGTCCTCCATGACTATAGTATGTAATTCTTTCTTGTTTTACCCATTTTTCTCCCCAATTTAGTCGTTATGCCAATTCATTCCTCCTCACACGGTTACATGTCATTGTTCCGACATTCCTAACCCTAACCCTACAGTAACCGCACGCGGAAGCCACGTAGTCGGAGTAATGGGATGTCGGACTTATGAGCAGTCACCTCCCCACACACATCATCTATGATGTCAGGTACTTTACCACTGCTCCTCCTCTTCCTGCTGATGAGACAAATACACATAGTTGTGCACGTCACGTTTCATTTCAGCATCAATTCATTCATTAACAGGCAGGGGTCATCAACATGTCTGTACACGGAAAAACGTGTCTGTGGCACATTTTTTATTTAGAAAATAAATTCAAAATATATTTTCTTTATTATAATGTAAAAAAATATAAAAATATGTTTGAATAGGCTAACTTTGGTGACTCATAAAGTAACATGCTCATTAATATGTGCAGGAGATTTGTATAGGCTAAATACACACAACTGCATCAGGTGAAAACAACAAGACAGCTAGAATAAATGATTGCTAATAGCTGCCTCAATTCTGTTAAAATAATAGCAAAATGTGCTTTCAATCCTTTGTTGGAGAAAAAACGTTTTTTTCTGTTCTTGTTTGAAGACAACGGAGTGTATGTGTTGTGGTCAGACAATTAAATAATTAAAGTCAACGGCATGCGAGGGACCAAAGTGAAAAAATGGTGCATGAAAAGAGTATACACAGATGGCTTGTCATGTGTTCAGAAGGAGCTATTTGCTACCAAGGCAAAGGAGGGCAGAACTGGACAAGTAAAGCTGGCTGTCGTTAGTTGAGAGACAGTGTTTCAAAGTGTCCACTAATGACAATAACTATAATAACACTCAACAAATAATCTGTGGAAACCCTCCATCCACAGCCTGGGGCGGCCTCCACCCTAAAAGTTAGCTCAGCTCTGATCAAAGTTAGACGCCTTCGCATTAAATGCTCGCCTCTGAAATAAACTTAATTTCTTGCCCTACAAGTTGTGTATTGTATCTGTTCAAAAATAATAAATACTAATAAATTGAATAATCATTACACTATCAGTGCTTTCATAGTTTCTGAATAAAACAGGCCTCTGGCCTCGCATATTTAGAACTACTGTATGTGTTTTCTCTTAATACATTGACTGCCTGAAAATAAAACATAGCTTTTTATCCCCTTGCCAGCGTTTATTGCCTACTGGCGGCCCGGAGGCCACATGCAGCCCTCACCTTCACTTAATGGGGCCCTCACCTTCACTTAATGCGGCCCACAGGTTAATATCAGAATAGTGATATATTATTGATTTCAGCTGTTATGATTCCAAACATGCAAACATGACCCGCTTTAATTACTTCAGTCTATATTAGTAGCTTAATGACTAGTGTTAAAATTATATTGTCTTTTTTATGTCCAATGTATTTGTATTTAAGTTCATTAAGTTAGCATAAGTATAACTAAATGCATTTGAAATTAAATACAAATGTTATTTTTCAGGATTCCAATTAAACAAAAGCACAACAAAATATATAATTCTGTCAGGACTCTTGAAAACCAGGCAAGGACCCACTATGCAGAATAACAGGACGCAGGAAACGAGGAATAAACGTAATGGTACTTTACTGAAGAACTTAGGTTCACCTTACAACAAGGGAAGTGTCATCCGGACACATAAAGCAAACAGATAATACAGCAACCAAACAGTCAAACACAGGGTCTATATATAGACTAAGCACTGAATGGGGAATGGGAACAGGTGAGGAGAATACACAGGTGAAACCAAGTAGTCATCAGGGCACTGGGCGAATGGGTGTGTTGGCACAGACTATGCAGAAGCAGAGGATGTGACAGGACCCCCCCCTCCTACGGACGGCTCCTGACGTCCCCTTAGGCGACTCCGGATGCTGACGGTGGAAGTCAGCAATCAGGGAGGGGTCGAAGATGTTCCAACTAGGAACCCAGCAGCACTCCTCGGGTCCATACCCCTCCCAGTTAACGAGGTATTGACGGCCCCTGCCCCAGCGACGCACCTTCAACAGGCGGCGGACGGTGTAGGTGGCATGACCATCGAGAAGGCGAGGAGGAGGGGGGCGCTTTTGTGGGAGGCACCAGAGGGGAGGAGGAAACTGGCTTGAGTTGAGAGACATGGAACGTAGGGTGCACCCGAAGGGTCTTAGGGAGTTTGAGGCGAACGGCTACAGGGTTGATGATGTGTGTGATCTTAAAAGAGCCAACGTAGCGTGGGGACAATTTTAGGGACTCCACTCGCAGGGGCAAATCCCGGGTAGAAAGCCAAACCTCCTGTCCAAGTTGGTAGCGAGGAGCAGGCTGCCTGTGCCGGTCAGCATGTCTCCGGTTCCTTGCAGCTGTCCGCAGGAGAGAGGACCAGGCTCTCCTCCAGGTGCGACGGCAACGACGGACAAAGTCTTGAACTGACGGGACCTCAACCTCTCTCTCCTGCTCCGGAAACAGTGGGGGTTGATAGCCCAGAGCACACTCGAATGGGGACAGACCAGAAGAGGAGCAGGGAAGGGAGTTGTGGGAATACTCCACCGAGGCGAGTTGACCGCACCAAGAGGAGGGGTTATCCGACACCAGGCAGCGGAGTGCAACCTCCAGGTCTTGATTCACACGCTCCGTCTGGCCATTTGACTGGGGATGAAAACCTGACGAGAGGCTGGCAGAAGCTCCCAAGAGAGAACAGAAGGCCCTCCAGAACCTAGAGGAGAACTGGGGTCCCCGGTCCGAAACCACATCCAGGGATAACCCGTGCAACCTGAAGACATGATTGATTCATGAGCTGGGCCGTTTCCTTGGCAGTGGGGAGCTTAGACACAGGGACAAAGTGAGCCATCTTCGAGAAACGGTCCACGATGGTGAGGATGACCGTCTTGCCCTCAGAAGGGAGAAGTCAATAGAGATATGGGACCAGGGGCGACGTGACACCGGCAAGGGTTGGAGTAACCCAGAGGGTCTGAGGTTGGGGGTCTCGTTGCGAGCACAGACAACACAAAGGAGTGAGTGTCGGCCACCATGGACGGCCACCAGAAGCGTTGCCGGAGGAGAGCCAGGGTGCGTCGAACACCAGGATGGCAAGCGAGGTTGGAAGAATGGGACCACTGGAGTACCTCGGAACGAGCGGCCACAGGGACGAACAGGCAGGATGGCGGGCCACCACCCGGGTCAGGGTCCTGCTGAAGCGCTTGCCAAACGATGGTCTCCATCTCCCAGGTAACTGGGGGCTACAACCAGAGCACTCGGAATAATGGATCCGGGTCCTTCTCAGAAGGGTCAAACTGGCGGGAGAGTGCGTCAGGCTTCAGGTTCTTGGAACCCGGCGATAGGAAAGGGTGAAGCGGAAACGGTCAAAAAACAGAGCCCACCGGGCCTGTCTGGAATTGAGTCTCTTGGCCGATTGAATATAAGCTAAATTCTTGTGGTCTGTCGAGATCACAAAAAGATGTTGCGCTCCCTCCAACCAGTGCCGCCATTCCTCTAGCACCTCCTTGACCGCCAGCAGCTCCCGGTTCCCGATGTTATAGTTGCGTTCTGCCGAATCCAGCTTCTTAGAGAAAAAGGCACAGGGATGGAGCCTCTTCTCCTTGGGAGGACATTGCGAGAGCACTGCGCCAATCCCCACATCCGAAGCGTCGACCTCTACCACAAAGGGCAAAGAAGGATCCGGGTGGGTCAGAATGGGGGCAGAAGAGAAACGCCGCTTCAGCCCACTGAAGGCCCGTTCCGCCTCGGGGGTCCAACGGAAGCGGGTGGCAGACCCGGCAGTGAGGGCGTGGAGAGGCGCTGTCACCTTGCTGTAGTCCCGGATAAAACATCTGTACAAGTTAGCAAAGCCCAAGAATCTTTGTAATTGTTTCGGGGTGGTGGGTTGGGGCCAGTCAGTGTGGGGGTTGTGGTGCACCAGCCAAAGAAGCCCCAGAATGAGCGGCAGTTCTGGGGAGTTAATAAGGTGAAGTTGAATACTCTCACAGTGGTTCCCAGACAAACGTAGGCATGCACAACCTCTCAGCTATCCTTCTCTCCCTCTCCCTGGTAGATATCTTGGTGCGTCCCAGTTGCATAGGCTCCTCTGTAGACAGGGAATCGGCAGCTGTTGATGACGTCGGGACCATTCGGGAGGAGTCGGGAACACTCGGCCCCACTCGGAAACGTTCGGCTGAGCCCGACGCACTGCTCCACTGCCTCTGTCTCCTGCGCTCACGGAAGCGATTATCCACTTGAATGGCCAAGGTAACAAGGGAATCCAACCCCTCACTAAACTCACGGCAAACCAGCTCATCCTGGACCTCATCCGAGAGCCCGTGAAGAAAAGTAGGAATTAACGCCGCCTCCGTCCACTCACTCTCCGCGGCCAAGACGCGGAACTCGATGGCGTAGTCAGCGACACTGTTGCGTCCTTGTCGGAGATGCAGCAGACGAGTGGCCGCGTCTCTCCCCCTCACTGGGTGATCGAAAATCCTTTTCATCTCCTCAATGAACAGGTCGTAGTCGGCACACAAGGGGGATTGTTTCTCCAGCAGCGCATTAGCCCAGACGAGCGCTCGGCCAGATAACAAAGTCATAATATATGACACCATGGCACCGTCAGTGGTGAAGACAGATGGCTGGAGGGTGAAAATCAAAGTGCAGTGTGATGTGAACCACGGCAGGTTTCGGCCTCTCCGCTATACCTCTCCGAGTGTTGAACACGCGGCTCCCTGGGTGTGACGGGTGGTCCCTGGGGACCCCCGGCGACGGCCTGTGCCTGGACCCCAGGCTGAGCAGCAGCGGGGGGAGCGACTGTGAGGTTCTGGACGGCGGCAATCAGCTGAGTGAGGCGATCGTTCATCTGGGTCAGAAGATTTTCGTGCTGGCCCAAAAGCTGTCCTTGGAGGGCAACAGCGCCTTGTAGCTGAGTAAAAGCCGCTGGGTCCATCTTGAAGGCTGTATTATACTGTCAGCACTCTTGAAAACCAGGTAAGGACCCAATATGCAGAATAAACAGGACTCAGGAAACGAGGAATAAACTTAATGGTACTTTACTGAAGAACTAAGGTTCACCTTACAACAAGGGAAGTGTCATTCGGACACATAAAGCAAATTGATAATACAGCAACCAAACAGTCAAACACAGGGTCTATATATAGACTATAAGCACTGAATGGGGAATGGGAACAGGTGAGGAGAATACACAGGTGAAACCAAGTAGTCATCAGGGCACTGGGCGAATGGGTGTGTTGGCACAGACTATGCAGAGGCAGAGGATGTGACAAATTCCAATAAAAAAATAGCAAAAATAGTAGATCTACAAGCTAAAAACGCGTCGCACCGCAACGTGCTTTGACCTTGTAGATCTGCTATTTTTGCTACTTTTGTGTGACATAGAATGGCTCGACAGTATATGGATGCAATGTGGCCCTCTGGAGTGAGTGTGGACATATAGTCTCTCCATCATCAAAGTTGCATCACCTTTGCCTTAAATTGACGATCTTTGAAAAGCACACATTTGTCACTAAGTAAATGTTGTTTACGCACTAATTGATTTATGTAATGCACCCTTGAGTCACCACATGTACGTGTACTGGGTCATGCAGATAAAGGCTGCTGCGTGCGAGTCGCGCGACTGACTGTGCCAGGATTCGAGGCCACGCTCACACGATCACGTGCAGCATTTTAGCGTGATTGTGTAAGTGTGGCTTCAGGAAGTAAATTCCTGTCCCAGCTGTTGGTGCGCAAAAGCGATTCCCTTCGTCTGATGTGCCGCGCAGCATGCACGGCACAGGGGTGCACCAGTTATGTGCACCCCTGGTCATAAATCATGACAGGTGCCTTCACATTAAACTAAAGTGACACTGCATTCAATTAAAAAATCCTGGCATGCCCTTCACTAATCACTCATCATGTTGGCCTACATATCTTTTTTGTCTCTCAAGTTTCCTTGTTCTGGTGTTCCATTGGCATTTTATCCTTGACGTTTCCGTGAGAAGCATTTAACATGTAATTATTACTGGTAGAGGTGTAGCTGGTGGAACTTGTTTTGATAGCCTTCTGCCCTCAAGTAATCCTGTCCTTTGAAAAGCCAGCACTCTCTATTATAGCCATATGATATATAATACCTTTTGCAATGGAACCACTGTCTGTACTGATGAGACTTCTTTAATGTCTCTCATTTTTATCTCCTTTTTTTCTTCTTTTTTTGTTACTCACTGTTGATCAGTATTCTCTACCACTCTTATCTCATTGTTGTCTAAGTCATAGTATGTATCTGTAGTAAAAGCAGGTTCATTGTCAATGTCAGTGATAGTCAAGAATGTTATATCCATGTATCTTGATTTCTGCTTTTGTACAGTATGTGACTCTGTTGTTGACTCAATTTATTTTGTGCCTATAATGGCATGCACTAACATTGGGTTGTCAGGTTTATAGGGATTGGCTTGTCAAAGGACAGAGGACAGGAGGATATCAAGTTCTACCAGTGATGCTATTTTTTTGTTCCACACGGTACCTTCAATAATTGTGTTTTCCATTCAGGTGAACAGGTTTCTATGTTGATGAGAAAATCTACTCTAAGGTATGCCCCACATACCAGTACATGATGAGTGATTCATGAAGGGCATGACAGGGCTTTTATTGAATGCAGTGTCACAATAGCCGTATGTGAAGGCACCTAACTTTGATCAGAGGTGAACACTCTGGTTACACTTTCTGTGGTCAAAGCATTTGGAACAGACCAACTTTAACTTTAATACATGTGGAAATCAACAAACTCCTGGCAAACATCCAACACATTTCTAGAACACTATCTAGGGGACCACAGTGTAAATAAGTCTATGACAATACTGCATGTTGTTTATCCTTGATTGTCTTTTTGACCTTGTTGGTTGCAATGAAATCAAATCACCACTGAGATTACAAAAGAGTCTGCTTCCCACACCCTGAAGCTGAAGACTTGTAAGCTGGCATTTAAATACAACTGTTCAGATGTGTATAAATATTTGTAAATGTATCACTTGTAAATCTGCAACCTTGCGTGTGAAGAGTTGATTGTGCATTTGTTAGAAACTAAACTACTACTGTTTTCAATGTCAAGTTCATTTATCCATTGTTTCTTTTTGGTGGTTAAGTGTCTCAGTAGTTAATGCAGACATACTATTGTTTTAAAATGTGCAGCACATTGGAATAGACCCTATGACACATTAGGGGTCCATTAGTATACATTTAGGGCTAGGCCAATGTGTTTTTGGTAAAAATGATCATTTTGCATGTCCGTGGCAAAAAGGAAATATTGATGAAAATGTCCATAACAAGATGCCATGGTGATGACCCCTGGGTGTTATGCATATGTTGTTGTTGTTGTTTTTTTTACCCCTCTTTCTCCCCAATTTAATCGTTATGCTAATTGATTCCTCTCCACACACATCTCTGTGTTGTCACTGTTGTGACCTAATGACTCACCTGCCAGCTGAGGAGCCCCCACCGGGAGGACGTAGAACCCACAACCTCCGGGGATGTACCACTGCTCCTCCTGTTCCTGCTGATGAGACAAATACATTATTAATATATTGCATACTGCACATCATAGTTGTGTACGTCACGTTTCATTTCAGCATTAATTCACTCATTAACACTCGAGTGACTAGCCGCTCAATCTGGACGATTTTAAGAATGTAAAGTGGATTATCTTCTCTCATGAAGCTCAGAGGAAATTCCCCTTTTCATCCCCCTTTCCTAAATATTTGATTCAAATCATCTTTGTTTGTTTTTTTCTTCTGAAACGTATTATAAATATGAAATTAGCCCCATATATACCATCCCAGCCGTTATATTTCGGCTAATTTGACCGCACTCACCCTCTCTCCCCCAGGGAAGAGCAGTTGACACCTCGAGACCCCCCGCAGACCGCGCAGCCAGCGCTCTGTCTATGTTGCCATGTCTGCTTATTATAAGCGACTTTGGGCTTGTTTTTCACGTCTTTCTATTATTATTATTATTATAATTATATATACTAGACCATACCCGGTCGGCGCAGCGCAGCCGCGGGGGGGATATGCGCACATGATCTGGCAACCCGGGAGCAGGCAGTTCGTCCCATAGCTGGGCAGCCCCGTAACCATGGCGACAGTGTTTGACACAAAAACGCTAATAAGAAGCTGAGATTTGAGGAAATTGAAAAACGGGCTTCACAGTTAAGTTCAGATGGTAATGGTCAATGGCTGTGAGCAAAATCAGAGCAATTGGTCCAGCCAGTGAGGAGAACCGGGTGTCTTCACCACCACTACAGAGACCACCACTACAAACGCACAGAGGTTACTAGAATTATAGTAGGATAATTACATTATAATGGTAAGAATTTTCTACTCCACTACATCTCAGAGGCAAATCTTGTACTTTTACTTCACTACAATTATTTGAAAACTTTAGTTACTAGTTACTTTGCAGATATACATATATTTTCGTACTTTAGATTAGAGCTTCATGCATGTCCTTTTGTAAATGATTTTTTTATTAGGTAAATATTTATAAAAGGTCTAACCAGGGACTGGGGTTGCAAATTAGCCTCGGCTATAAACCCCATATACAATGCAATGGTTTCATGTTTTTATAACTTGACTCATTGTTTTTGTATTGTCCTTGTCAAATAAACATAAATAATAATAATAAAAAGGACTGAAACGTTTGCTTTTTTAAAATAAGCAGCTAAAAATGCGATCCCCACATTCACAACTCATGATGACATATAGGAGACAGACAGAAATACACACGACTGCTTCATGCCTCACAGTTTTCTCAGGGGACAACGCATGCAGTAACATTTTCATAGACCTGACTGCTTATTTCTCTCGCGGCGTAAAAAAGATCAGATCTACAAGCATACAGCTTGTCACGCAGCAACTGTTTTCTGTTTGCAGATCAGATATTTAGCGCAGGAGTAGAGCAGGAATGAGCACATTTGTGGAACATACCGATGTGTTCACTTGTTGCGCTGACATGGAGAGGAGAGGAGACGCTTTTGTCAGCAACGTGGACAGCTGATAGAAGGAGACGCTTTACGCTCAGGCAATAATGTGAATATTATTATTATGAATAATAATAATATTGGTTTGTCAAGAGATATCCATGTGTTTTGGACAATGGAGATAGTCACCTAATTATACAGTGGCTTCAGTGGTTCATATCCATGTTTCCCTTAAGAGTTTAATTTAATGCTACAGATCGCGCTGTTTTATACGCTTTTTTTTATAAAGATTTTACATACAGAATCTGCAGTTACCATTACAAGTTAGCCTAATTTATAATGTTTCTGCCTGCCTACAACAACATATGTGAGCTCGCTCACTGAGCAGAGTGCAGTTGAAATGTTAATAGCTATTTAAAAGACAATGGAACCCCCACTGTGTGGGGGAGAAGGTGTCAGCTCGTCTGGAGCACAGAGGGGAGACAATGACCAATAGAATAGCTGGAAAAAACTGTCTTTTTGATCCCCAAATCAGGCAGTGTATGGGATGGTGAAACCCCAGTCATGTAAGTGTTAACAGGCAGAGGTCATCAACATGTCCGTACACGGACAAATGTGTCTGTGGCACATCTTTTATTTAGAAAAAGAAATCAAAATATAGCCTATATAAAACACATGGATATCTCTTGACAAACCAATATTATTATTAATCGTAATAATAATATTCACATTATTGCCTGAGCGTAAAGCGTCTCCTTCTATCAGCTGTCCACGTTGCTGACAAAAGCGTCTCCTCTCCTCCTCCCTGTCAGTGCAACAAGTGAACACATCGGTATGTTCCACAAATGTGCTCATTCCTGCTCTACTCCTGCGCTAAATATCTGATCTGCAAACAGAAAACAGTTGCTGCCTGACGCGCCCTCTGCTTGTAGATCAGATCTCTTGGCGCAGCATTAGTTACATGCAGGCTGCGTTGCCAAACGTTTTTGCAAGAGAAATAAGCAGCCAGGTCTATGAATTTTTTCTTGCATGCGGTGTGTTTGTCTGAGTGTGTGTGAGCGAGCGAGCGAGCGAGCGAGAGCGAGAGAGAGAGAGAGAGAGATGCCCTGATGTCAAAAGCAAGCGAGTTGTCCGCACAGGTTTATGCAATGGATAATCCACTTTACATTCTCAAAATCGGCCAGATTGACGGGTTAGACACGCAAGTGTTAATAAATTATGTGCAGAAGAAGCTAGAAGCTAGAAGAAATGATAATCACAAAGCAAAAATATCTATCCCAAAAATAATTTAGTCTTGTTTTAAATGTGTAGTACAGTGAAATAGAGTAGACACTATGGCACATCAAGAGTCCATTAGTACTGTATACATGTGGGGGTAGGCCAATGTGTTTTTGCTCGTTTTGCATGTCTGTGGCAAAAAAATTATATTGATGGGAATATCCATCACAAGCTGACCTGGCGATGACCCTTGCATATTGTAGATATTGCATATTGCACATCCTGTATTGAATTGCTTGGCCCTCTTATTGCTGCTTACAGTTATATATTTTAAATTAAACTGGTAGTTACATAATGTACATAATGCTCACCTCTTCTGTCTGCTGTGTTTAAGGAGGAAACAATCCAAACGGCTGTAGAACGCACCAGCTTCCTGCCACACAGTGAAAAAAACAAAAAAGTCAATTTTACTTTCACGTGCGCACACACGCACGCACGCACGCACGCACGCACGCACGCACGCACGCACGCACGCACGCGCACACGCACACGCACACGCACACGCACACGCACACACACACACACACACACACACACACACAGGTTGAGAAACAGTGGGATGCATAACAAGTGTTACCTAAACATAAACATCTTAGTCCAACACAACAGTGGTCCCCAGGTTGATTCTTTGTCAGTGTGGTGGTCCCTGATTCACAATCAATTGAAAACCCCTGATCTATGTTGTCTAGATGAAGTGAATAGCAGATCTACAAGCTCACAGCGTGTCCTAACGGGTTGTTGTTGTTGTGAGCTTGTAAATCTGAGATTTCAGTTCCTTATTCTCAGTTCTGTCTGCTAAGGCCTAGTTGTTGTTGTTGTTGTTGTTGTTTTTTGATTGATTGATTGATTGATTGATTGATTGATTGAATAATCAGTCATAAATGTAAACAGCATGTGGTACAGTAATCGATGATAAGATTACAATAAGATGACGTCTTATTGATGACATCAGGGACCTCCATATATGGGCATAAAAGTGACGTTAAAGCTAAAAGTCAACACATGTGTGGTTTGTCCACAAGTGTCTTTCCAAGTGACTTAGTTAGTTGTAGTTGAACAAACTGTAGCAGCTTACTAAAGAAGTAACACACATTCATGTGCTGCCAGGGTCATTCCTGTGTTAATTCACACTGTGCCACTGTGCTGGTTCACATTGATGACTGGACGGTGGAAGATATGAGGTTCTACATGTATACTGCCTGATTGTTTAAGACCCTGTATGGCAGTGATGCAGTGTCAGGCCCAGGGGGCCATGCATGCCCTCAGGATCCGGCCCTGGTGGATGTGTGTTGTGAGTATGTGATTGTCAGCCACACATATAGTCTATAGTAACCTATAGCAAGGGTTCACAAACTGTTCAGGGCGCGACCCCACAAAATAATTATATGTGAACTGGGGATCCCCAAAATAATCAATCATATTTGGACTGAGGTATTACATTTAGTCGTATTGCAAGGTGTTGTGAGCTTGCAGATCGACTAATTTAAAATAAAGCCACTTTCTTCTTTTTTTTTATATGTAGTTTTTCGGTTACTTTTGACGTAGCAATGGTCTTATTATGTGTTTTCAGAGGTATTAAAAAGGTCTTAAAAGTCCTTAAATTGTAACTTTAGAAATGTGCAGATACCCTGTATACACTTATACTGTATGTTGGTTTATTTTGTAAGAAAACAATGTTGCACATTAAGATAATCACCTGGGGACCCTTCAAAATAATTTGGGGACCCACCCGGGGGTCCCGGTCCCCAGTTTGGGAACCCTTGACCTATAGTACATGTTGTCAGTGCTGCGTGTTTGTAATGTTCTGAATCTAGTGAAGCATCAAGATGTTATCTCTCCTACCAGCTTTAAAGTTAGAGACATTAAGATGTCTCGTCTGCAAGCATGAATTCATTGCCTACATCGATTTATTTTACCACCTAGTAGTGATAGTGAGTAAGTGATATTCTTTGGTTAAAACAAAAAGTTTTATTATTAAGTCTATATTGTGATAGTAATCATTACTATAGAGTGTGTGTTCAGTAACAGTGTTAGATCTATATTATGATAGTAATCATTACTATAGAGTGTGTGTTCAGTAACAGTGCTGACTAGATCTATATGATGATAGTAATCATTACTATAGAGTGTGTGTTCAGTAACAGTGTTAAATAGATCTATATTATGATATTAATCATTACTATAGAGCTTCAAAATGTCACTTGTTTAATCTGTATCCTGTATGAGTTCTCTCTCCTGATTGGATAAGATTAAAACAGAGAAACAGCCTATGTGCCCATGCAGGTTCACATGACTATACTGGCAGGACATAAATAATACAGTTAAGTCGCAGGTCATATCAAATCTGATTGGCCCCCGGGCCGGACATTTCTGTTAAATGTAACTTAATCATTTTGTGTTTAATGTACTAGTGAGTTTTCATGAACATATCTAAATTAGAAAGCAGAATGAGTTCATGTGTTTCTAAATATCATCTCTCTCTCTCCTGCTTGTTCTCTCCCTCACTCTCTCACACACACACACACACACACACACACACACACACACACACACACACACACACACACACACACACACACACACACACACACACACACACACACACACACACACACACACACACACACACACACACACAGTTGTTTCTACAGTAATAAATAGTTTTAACAGAAACTGGTGAGACAGAGTTTAAATTCTTTGTATTGTTGATCATAGATGTCTGCTTATTAAAAGGTGTTTTGTTCAGTTCATTCATTTTGTTTTCTGTTGTTTTTACTTACTGTACCAACGTAGTGTCTCTGTGCCACTCACTGAAGGATATGAGAGGTCATCTGAACATGATGAGAGGTCACTGAACATGATGAGAGGTCACTGAAACAGATCATAGACAACATGTATAAGGACATCTCTCATGTCATTGGATTGAGTTTGATTATTTTACTCAAAATAAATATCTTTTAATTTTACCAAATCATGCAAGACCAAATTGAACCAATTGTAGAGATTTATATAATATAGACAGTTATATAATATATAATAATTGTTCTTATTGAATAATGTCCTATAGACAGTATAGACTCACTATATAAAATATATGTTTGGTTTAAGAATGCATTTTATATTTAGGTAACACTTTCTATCATACCCCTGTTAAGATATAATTAGCTTATAATAACACTATAATTATAGCACTCGTAATGATATAATACAATAATAATATAACTTTAGATTAACCTGCAGTTGCTCAGTCAGCTGATGATCACATGTATGCTTCATAAAACTACTGATGGCATCAGGACATGTTTATGTGTGATGTAATAATATACTGGGACTGAAATTCAACCCTGAACTTTATGCAAGTAAGAATAAATATTATATTTTGGGGCTTTTGGACCTTTATTTTGGATAGTACAGTAGAGACAGACTGGACACAGGGAGAGAGAGAGAGACACAGGGAGTGACATGCAGCAAAGGCTGTGGGATTTGGGAATCGAGCCTGTGACTTGCTGTCAGGTGACATTAGATCCTATATGTGGTACTGTATGCACCGCTAGGCCATCGGCACCCCATATAATTATATTCACACTGTATATGTAGTATGTTGTTGCTGTACATTTTGTTATATTATATACAACAACAAAAGAAAGAAATGTGAGCTTGTAGATCTGCTATTTTCACTACTTTTGTGTGACACTCTTGTATGATGAAGGTTATTAATTTATGGGTCAGGGTTTCAACATAAAAGGTTTTTGCACGACAACAATGATGCACTGACTATGTACACATGACAGTGTTAGGAGAGGAGATCAAGATCTACCAACTAAACTAGTTTTTAGTTTGGCAAGGAAGCTTTAACAGGATTTTGTTGATGAGATGTTGTCACGTTACTGTGATCCCATGCATGAGATATGCTTATGAAACAAAGGGTTCATAACCTTCAGCATGACAACAGGTACTTAATGTGGTTAATGAGAGGCAGGATTGAATGGAATGCAGTGTGAACAGATACCATACTTTGATGACTATCCTTACAGCAGAGACACAGACACAGAGTTTCTATTGTTGAGCTCTACCATTATTTTATGCCTTTTAGAATAACACCTTCCAGCCCACCGTATACAGTATAGTATACTGTATACAGTTTAGTTTTTGGCTGTGATTAAAAAAAAAAAAAAAT
Source organism: Gymnoscopelus microlampas (assembly GCF_963454915.1). Taxonomy (NCBI): domain Eukaryota; kingdom Metazoa; phylum Chordata; class Actinopteri; order Myctophiformes; family Myctophidae; genus Gymnoscopelus; species Gymnoscopelus microlampas. The sequence goes on along the minus strand of NC_139953.1, from coordinate 48,768,878 downwards.
CTAAATGATAAATATACAGGACAAGACAATACTGTGTATACTGAGTATACACAGTATTGTCTTGTCCTGTATATTTATCATTTAGATTTTTTTTTTTTTTTAATCACAGCCAAAAACTAAACTGGTTCAGCCTGACGTGGAATCTTTCTGAACGTCCTGCCTCTCTCTGTCTGTTTCCTGTCTCTCTAAACTCTGCATTCTAAATCGAGCAAAAATTGCCAAACAACAAATTAGGGCATTAAGTTCATAAACAGTATATTTTCCCTTCGTCTGATGTGCCGCGCAGCATGCACGGCACAGGGGTGCACCAGTTATGTCTATGTGCACCCCTGGTCATAAATCATGACAGGTGCCTTCACATTAAACTAAAGTGACACTGCATTCAATAAAAAATCCTGGCATGCCCTTCACTAATCACTCATCATGTTGGCCTACATATCTTTTTTGTCTCTCAAGTTTCCTTGTTCTGGTGTTCCATTGGCATTTTATCCTTGACGTTTCCGTGAGAAGCATTTAACATGTAATTATTACAGATAGAGGTGTAGCTGGTGGAACTTGTTTTGATAGCCTTCTGCCCTCAAGTAATCATGTCCTTTGAAAAGCCAGCACTCGCTATAATAGCCATATGATATATAATACCTTTTGCAATGGAACCACTGTCTGTACTGATGAGACTTTAATGTCTCTCATTTTTATCTCCTTTTTTTCTTCTTTTTTTGTTACTCACTGTTGATCAGTATTCTCTACCACTCTTATCTCATTGTTGTCTAAGTCATAGTATGTATCTGTAGTAAAAGCAGGTTCATTGTCAATGTCAGTGATAGTCAAGAATACCAAGGCCCTCATTGGAAACAAGTCCGCAAGGACTTTTATGAACGGACCTGTTAGACAAAGTATTTTAAATGTAAATGTGTTGTTTTACATTCTTTTGCCTAATAAAATATTCAATCAATCAATCAATCAAATGTTATATCCATGTATCTTGATTTCTGCTTTTGTACAGTATGTCACTCTGTTGTTGACTCAATTTATTTTGTGCCTATAATGGCATGCACTAACATTGGGTTGTCAGGTTTATAGAGATTGGCTTGTCAAAGGACAGAGCTACTTAAGGACAGGAGGATATCAAGTTCCAACAGCGATGCTATTTTTTTGTTCCACACGGTACCTTGAATAATTGTGTTTTCCATTCAGGTGAACAGGTTTCTATGTTGATGAGAAAATCTACTCTAAGGCAGTGGTTCTCAACCTGGGGGTCGCGACCCCCAGGGGGGTCGCCAAATAATTTGGGGGGGTCACCAGATTTTTTGGTGAATTTGAAAAAAAAAAATGAAAAAAAAACTTCTTTTTTTTTTAACAAAATATTTTTTTATGTTATCATTAATTCACGTTTTATCAGTTAATTTACTCAATTTACCCCACTTTTTGCAAAAATGTTTTGATAATAAACAATTATCAAACAACCTATTATAATTAAATAACCTTCGCGCGCGCGAACGGGACCGCGAGCGTGCACGCGGGGGGTCGCGAGAAATAATATCATTATTTTGGGGGTCGCGGCCTGAAAAGGTTGAGAACCCCTGCTCTAAGGTATGCCCCACATACCAGTACATGATGAGTGATTCATGAAGGGCATGACAGGGCTTTTATTGAATGCAGTGTCACAATAGCCGTATGCGAAGGCACCTAACTTTGATCAGAGGTGAACACTCTGGTTACACTTTCTGTGGTTAAAGCATTTGGAACAGACCAACTTTAACTTTAATACATGTGGAAATCAACAAACTCCTGGCAAACATCCAACACAAACATTCTAGAACACTATCTAGGGGACCACAGTGTAAATAAGTCTATGACAATACTGCATGTTGTTTATCCTTAATTGTCTTTTTGACCTTATTGGTTGCAATGAAATCAAATCAAATCACCACTGAGATTACAAAAGAGTCTGCTTCCCACACCCTGAAGCTGAAGACGTGTAAGCTGGCATTTAAGGATAATTCCTTTTAACAGTTCGTTCATGAAAGTCCTTGCGGTCTTGTTTCCAATGAGAACCTGTGAGCAATTAGGGGATAAGAGTCTTGCTCAGGGACAAATTTCATTTCATCGACACATATGCTGGCCTGGCCTGGAATCGAACCTGGGGCAACCAGGACCTCTGGCTTTCAAGGCGGGCTCACTAACCACTCAGCTATGGCCGCCCCTTTTAATATTTAAATACAACTGTAAATCTGCAACCTTGTGTGTGAAGTGTCGGTTGTGCATTTGTTGGAAACTAAACTACTACTGTTTTCAATGTCAAGTTCATTTATCCATTGTTTCTTTTTGGTGGTTAAGTGTCTCAGTAGTTAATGCAGACATAGGCCTACTATTGTTTTAAAATGTGCAGCACATTGGAATAGACCCTATGACACATTAGGGGTCCATTAGTATACATTTAGGGCTAGGCCAATGTGTTTTTGGTAAAATGATCATTTTGCATGTCCGTGGCAAAAAGGAAATATTGATGAAAATGTCCATAACAAGCTGCCATGGTGATGACCCCTGGGTGTTATGCATATGTTGTTGTTGTTGTTGTTTTTTTACCCCTTTTTCTCCCCAATTTAATCGTTATGACAACTGATTCCTCTCCACACACATCTCTGTGTTGTCACTGTTGTAACCTACTGACTCACCTGCCAGCTGAGGAGCCCCCACCGGGAGGACGTAGAACCCACAACCTCCGGGGATGTACCACTGCTCCTCCTGTTCCTGCTGATGAGACAAATACATTATTAATATATTGCATACTGCACATCATAGTGCACGTGCACGTCACGTTTCATTTCAGCATTAATTCACTCATTAACACTCGAGTGACTAGGCGCTCAATCTGGACGATTTTAAGAATGTAAAGTGGATTATCTTCTCTCATGAAGCTCAGAGGAAATTCCCCTTTCATGACTTTTCCTAAATATTTGATTCAAATCATCTCTGTTTTTTTTTCTTCTGAAACGTATTATAAATATGAAATTAGCCCCATATATACCATCCCAGCCGTTATATTTCGGCTAATTTGTCTATGTTGCCATGTCTGCTTATTATAAGCGACTTTGGGCTTGTTTTTCACGTCTTTCTATTATTATTATTATTATTATTATAATTATATATATATAATTACATTATAATGGTAATACTTTTCTACTCCACTACATCTCAGAGGCAAATCTTGTACTTTTACTTCACTACAATTATTTGAAAACTTTAGTTACTAGTTACTTTGCAGATATACATATATTTCCGTACTTTAGATTAGAGCTTCATGCATGTCCTTTTGTAAATGATTTTTTTATTAGGTAAATATTTATAGAAAGGTCTAACCAGGGACTGGGGTTGCAAATTAGCCTCGGCTATAAACCCCATATACAATGCAGTAAATATTTATAGAAAGGTCTAACCAGGGACTGGGGTTGCAAATTAGCCTCGGCTATAAACCCCATATACAATGCAATGGTTTCATGTTTTTATAACTTGACTCATTGTTTTTGTATTGTCCTTGTCAAATAAACATAAATAATAATAATACAAAGGACGTTTTGCTTTTTAAAAAAGTAAAAATGCGATCCCCACATTCACAACTCATGATGACATATAGGAGACAGACAGAAATACACACGACTGCTTCATGCCTCACTGTTTTCTCAGGGGACAACGCATGCAGTAACATTTTCATAGACCTGACTGCTTATTTCTCTCGCGGCGGAAAAAGATCAGATCTACAAGCATACAGCTTGTCACGCAGCAACTGTTTTATGCTTGTAGTTCAGATATTTTGCGCAGGATTGAGCACATGTGTGAAGCATAGCGATGTGTTCGTTACAGATTGTGCTGTTTTATAATGCTGCGCCAACAGATCTGATCTACAAGCAGAGGGCGTGTCAGGCAGCGACTGTTTTTTGTTTGCAGATCAGATATTTAGCGCAGGAGTAGAGCAGGAATGAGCACATTTTTGGAACATACCGATGTGTTCACTTGTTGCGCTGACAGGGAGGAGGAGACGGTTTTGTCAGCAACGTGGACAGCTGATAGAAGGAGACGCTTTACGCTCAGGCAATAATGGGAATATTATTATTATGAATAATAATAATAATATTGGTTTGTCAAGAGAGATCCATGTGTTTTGGACAATGGAGATAGTCACGTAATTAGACAGTGGCTTCAGCGGTTCATATCCATGTTTCCCTCAAGAGTTTAATGTAACGTTACAGATCGCGCTGCTTTATACACTTTTTTTTATAAAGATTTTACATACAGAATCTGCAGTTACCATTACAAGTTAGCCTATTTTATAATGTTTCTGCCTACAACAACATATGTGGAACCCCCAATGTGTGGGGGAGAAGGTGTCAGCTCGTCTGGAGCACAGAGGGGAGACAGTGACCAATAGAATAGCTGGAAAATCCCCAAATCAGGCAGTGTATGGGATGGTGAAACCCCAGTAATGTAAGTGTGAACAGGCAGAGGTCATCAACATGTCCGTACACGGACAAATGTGTCTGTGGCACATCTTTTATTTAGAAAAAAAAAATCAAAATATAGCCTATATATGTTCTTCATTATAACGTAAACAAATACTAAAATGTGTTTGAATAGACTAACTTTGGTGACTCGTAAAGTAACATGCTCATTAACACTCCTATGTCTGGGGTTTCACCATCCCATATGCTGCCTGACTTTCAGGTGAAAAAGGCATTTTTTTCCCAGCTATTCTATTGGCCACTGTCTCCCCTCCGTGCTCCAGACAAGCTGACACCTTCTCCCCCACACAGTGGGGGTTCCATTGTCTTTTAAATAGCTATTAACATTTCAACTGCACTCTGCTCAGTCAGTGAGCTCACATATGTTGTTGTAGGCAGGCAGAAACATTATAAAATAGGCTAACTTGTAATGGTAACTGCAGATTCTGTATGTAAAATCTTTATTTAAAAAAGCGTATAAAACAGCGCGATCTGTAGCAGTACATTAAACTCTTGAGGGAAACATGGATAGCCTATATGAACCACTGAAGCCACTAATTACGTGACTATCTCCATTGTCCAAAACACATGGATATCTCTTGACAAACCAATATTATTATTAATCATAATAATAATATTCACATTATTGCCTGAGCGTAAAGCGTCTCCTTCTATCAGCTGTCCACGTTGCTGACAAAAGCGTCTCCTCTCCTCCTCCCTGTCAGCGCAACAAGTGAACACATCGGTATGTTCCACAAATGTGCTCATTCCTGCTCTACTCCTGCGCTAAATATCTGATCTGCAAACAGAAAACAGTCGCTGCCTGACGCGCCCTCTGCTTGTAGATCAGATCTCTTGGCGCAGCATTAGTTACATGCAGGCAGCGTTGCCAAACGTGTTTGCAAGAGAAATAAGCAGCCAGGTCTATGAATTTTTTTTTGCATGCGGTGTGTTTGTCTGAGTGTGTGTGAGCGAGCGAGTGAGCGAGAGAGAGAGAGAGAGAGAGAGAGAGAGAGAGAGATACCCTGATGTCAAAAGCAAGCGAGTTGTCCGCACAGGTTTATGCAATGGATAATCCACTTTACATTCCCAAAATCGGCCAGATTGACGGGTTAGACACGCAAGTGTTAATAAATTATGTGCAGAAGAAGCTAGAAGCTAGAAGAAATGATAATCACAAAGCAAAAATATCTATTCCAAAAATAATTTAGTCTTGTTTTAAATGTGTAGTGCAGTGAAATAGAGTACTTAGACACTATGGCACATCAAGAGTCCATTAGTACTGTATACATGTGGGGGTAGGCCAATGTCTTTTTGCTCGTTTTGCATGTCTGTGGCAAAAAAATGATATTGATGGGAATATCCATCACAAGCTGACCTGGCGATGACCCTTGCATATTGTAGATATTGCATATTGCACATCCTGTATTGAATTGCTTGGCCCTCGTATTGCTGCTTACAGTTATATATTTTAAATTACTGGTAGTTACATAATGTACATAATGCTCACCTCTTCTGTCTGCTGTGTTTAAGGAGGAAACAATCCAAACGGCTGTAGAACACACCAGCTTCCTGCCACACAGTGAAAAAAACATCTTAGCCCAACGGAACAGTGGTCCCCAGGTTGATTCTTTGTCAGTGTGGTGGTCCCTGATTCACAATCAATTGAAAACCCCTGATCTATGTTGTCTAGATGAAGTGAATTGCAGATCTACAGGCTCACAACGCGTCCTATACCGGGTTGTTGTGAGCTGGTAATTCTGAGATTTTAGTTCCTTATCTATTTTTCTCAGTTCTGTCTGCTAAGGCCTAGTTGTTGTTTTTTTTTGATTGATTGATTGATTGATTTAATAATGAGTCATAAATGTAAACAGTGTGTGGTACAGTAAGACATTAAGTATAAAAGTGAACACATGTGTTTTTTCCGCAAGTGTCCTTCCAAGTTACTTAGTTAGTTGTAGTTGAACAAACTGTAGCAGCTTACTAAAGAAGTAACACACATTGATGTGCTGACAGGGTCATTCCTGTGTTAATTCACACTGTGCTGGTTCACATTGATGACTGGACGGTGTCTTACTAAATAAAGTACATCAATCAATCAATCAATCAAAACGGTATGATATGAATGGATGTTTTAGTGTGAGGTTGTACATGTATACTGCCTGATTGTTTAAGACCCTGTATGGCAGTGATGCAGTGTCAGGCCCAGGGGCCAATGCATGCCCTCAGGATCCGGCCCTGGTGGATGTGTGTTGTGAGTATGTGATTGTCAGCCACTCATATAGTCTATAGTAACCTATAGCAAGGGTTCAAAAACTGTTCAGGCCGCGACTCCCCAAAATAATCATGTGAACTGGCGACCCCCCAAAAATAATCAATCATATTTGAACTGAGGTATTACATTTAGTCGTATTGCAAGGTGTTGTGAGCTTGTAGATTGACTAATTTAAAATAAAGCCATATTTTTTATATGTAGTTTGTTGGTTACTTTTGACAAGCAATGGTCTTATTATTCTTTTTTTTGCATTTCAGAGGTATTAAAAAGGTCTAAAAGTCATTAAATTGTAGCTTTAGAAATGTGCAGATACCCTGTATACACTTATACTGTATGTTGGTTTGTTTTGAAAAAAAAACAATGTTGCACATTAAGATAATCATCTGGGGACCCCTCACAATCATTTGGCGACCCCCATGGGGGTCCAGACCCCCAGTTTGTGAACCCTTGACCTATAGTACATGTTGTCAGTGCTGCGTGTTTGGAATGTTCTGAATCTAGTGAAGCATCAAGATGTTATCTCTCCTACCAGCTTTAAAGTTAGAGACATTATGATGTCTCGTCTGCAAGCATGAATTCATTGCCTACATCGATTTATTTTACCACCTAGTAGTGATAGTGAGTAAGTGATATTCTTTGGTTAAAACAAAAAGTTTTATTATTTAGTCTATATTGTGATAGTAATCATTACTATAGCGTGTTTGTTCAGTATCAGTGTTAACTAGATCTATATGATGATAGTAATCATTACTATAGAGCGTTTGTTCAGTAACAGTGTTAGATCTATACTATGATATTAATCATTACTACAGAGCTTCAAAATGTCACTTGTTTAATCTGTATCCTGTATGAGTTCTCTCTCCTGATTGGATAAGATTAAAACAGAAAAACAGCCTATGTGCCCACGCAGGTTCACATGACTATACTGGCAGGACATAAATAATATATTTAAGCCGCAGGTCATATCAAATCTGATACGCACAAACACACAGAGTTGTTTCTACAGTAATAAATAGTTAAATTCTTTGTATTGGTGATCATAGATGTCTGCTTATTAAAAGGTGTTTTGTTCAGTTCATTCATTTTCTTTTCTGTTGTTTTTACTTACTGTACCAACGTAGTGTCTCTGTGCCACTCACTGAAGGATATGAGAGGTCATCTGAACATGATGAGAGGTCACTGAAACAGAACATAGACAACACGTATAAGGACATCTCTCATGTCATTGGATTAGAGTTTGATTCTTTTACTCAAAATAAATATTTTTTAATTCACCAAATCAAGCAAGACCAAATTGAACCAATTGTAGAGAGTTATATAATATAGACAGTTATATAATATATAATAATTGTTCTTATTGAATAATGTCCTATAGACAGTATAGACTCCTCACTATGTAAAATATATGTTTGGTTTAAGAATGCATTTTATATTTAGGTAACACTTTCTATCATACCCCTGTTAAGATATAATTAGCTTATAATAACACTATAATTATAGCACTCGTAATAATATAATACAATAATAATAGAATTTTAGATGAACCTGCAGTTTGTCAGTCAGCTGATGATCACATTTATGCTTCATAAAACAACTGATGGCATCAGGACATGTTTATGTGTGATGTAATAATATACTGGGACTGAAATTCAACCCTGAACTTTATGCAAGCAACAATAAATATATATTTGATATATATAGTATATATATTGTTGGGCTTTTCTACCTTTATTTTGGATACTACAGTAGAGACAGACAGGACACAGAGAGAGAGAGAGAGAGAGAGAGAGAGAGAGACAGGGAGTGACATGCAGCAAAGGCTGTGGGATTTGGGAATCGAGCCTGTGACTTGCTGTCAGGTGACATTAGATCCTACATGTGGTACTGTATGCACCGCTAGGCCATCGGCACCCCATATCATTATATTCACACTGTATATGTAGTATGTTGTTGCTGTCTGGTGGAAACCTTGTATGTCCATTTTGTATTATTATATTTATATATTGTATTATTTGCCTCTTCTCTTGGCCAGTGCACACTGGTAAAAGAGACCATGGTCTCAATGTGATTTTACTGGTTAAATAAAGGTTAAAAAATATACAACAACAAAAGAAAGAAATGTGAGCTTGTAGATCTGCTATTTTCACTACTTTTTTTGTGACACTCTTGTATGATGAAGGTTATTAATTTATGGGTCAGGGTTTCAACATAAAAGGTTTTTGCACGACAACAATGATGCACTGACTATGTACACATGACAGTGTTAGGAGAGGAGATCAAGATCTACCAACTAAACTAGTTTTTAGTTTGGCAAGGAAGCATTAACAGGAATTTTGTTGATGAGATGTTGTCACGTTACTGTGATCCCATGCATGAGATATGCTTATTAAACAAAGGGTTCATAACCTTCAGCATGACAGCAGGTACATAATGTGGTTAATGAGAGGCAGGATTGAATGGAATGCAGTGTGACATATACAATACTTTGCTGACTGTCCTTACAGTCAGCAGAGACACAGACACAGAGTTTCTATTGTTGAGCTCTAACATTATTTTATGCCTTTTAGAATAACACCATTCATTTAGATGTATTGTTGTTTGTTTTTTACTCACAGCCAAAAACTAAACTGGTTCAGCCTGACGTGGAATCTTCCTGAACGTCCTGCCTCTCTCTGTCTGTTTCCTGTCTCTCTAAACTCTGCATTCTAAATGGAGCAAAAATTGCCAAACAACACATTAGGGCATTAAGTTCATAAGCAGTATGTTTTCAATGCATTTCATTGATTCCTTTCTTGTAACTTCAGTTATCATCGAGGTGTCATTAACATATCAGCGCCGACTAATCAGAATGAAGTAACATGTTATGTAATCGCAGCAGCATGCCAAAGATAACGACATCAATTTGATGTTGGACTCAGGACTTGGGGTGATCAAGTGCAGACCCTTGTTGGGTTGCATGGGCCGGGCTCTAACACCACGGGCTAATTAAGGCCGGGCTCTAACACCACGGGCTAATTAAGGCCGGACTCTAACACCACGGGCTAATTAAGGCCGGACTCTAACACCACGGGCTAATTAAGGCCGGACTCTAACACCACGGGCTAATTAAGGCCGGGCTCTAACACCACGGGCTAATTAAGGCCGGGCTCTAACACCACGGGCTAATTAAGGCAGGGCTCGAACACCACGGGCTAATTAAGGCCGGGCTCGAACACCACGGGCTAATTAAGGCCGGACTCTAACACCACGGGCTAATTAAGGCCGGACTCTAACACCACGGGCTAATTAAGGCCGGACTCTAACACCACGGGCTAATTAAGGCCGGGCTCTAACACCACGGGCTAATTAAGGCCGGGCTCTAACACCACGGGCTAATTAAGGCAGGGCTCGAACACCACGGGCTAATTAAGGCCGGGCTCAGGCTGGATTTTATTTGTTTATTTGAAAAGGAGGCTACGACCAGGGCACTCAGGTGGCACAGTGGTAAGGTCACTGCCCACCACCAGGAGGTTCAAATCCACCGTGGTGCATCCGGCTTTGTTGAGCGTCTACACGAACACAATTGGCCCGTGTTCGGGGGAGGGAAGCCGGGCAGGGAGGAGGAGGAGGAGGAGGAGGGTGATATCGGTCATTGTACATATTCCTACGGCCTGGGGCAACACATATCAGCGGGGAGTGTTGGGCGGGAGGAGTAGTAAACCACATTTTATCCTATAATAGAGATGACAATGTCTCATTATGTGAGAGAATTTAATTTGAGAAACCTCCAACTAAAAGTAACAAGTAAGAAGAGATCATACAGTAGATAACTATATTGAATCTCCTTTAAGCTGCAGCCGTAATGGACAGTCACACACATGATCAACTGTTGACAACTTTAAGCATCTCTTTGTCTCTCTGCTTGAGTCACTATCATAACATGACGGTGACACACACACACACACACACACACACACACACACACACACACACACACACACACACACACACACACACACACACACACACACACACACACACACACACACACACACACACACACACACACACACACACACACACACACACACAGGATCATATCCCACACAGAAGACAATACTTTCACATACAGCACCAGTAGTGTCATTAGTAGGCCTATACATGCTTTTAATGACATTTCACTAGTGACAAACTAGTGAAATGTCATTAAAAGATGCATGTATAGGCCTACTAATGACACTTATTTCCCCCCCCCCCCCCATAATTATATAATATTATATTCCCTTATATTGAAAGAAAAGAGAGAATATTCAACATGTCAATGTGTTCTTTGCTGTTCTTCTCCTGTGACATTGGAGGATGTGATATATTAGGCTATGTGTGCAACAGTTAATCAAACTAATCCATTTAATCTATTAAGAGCTTATATTCTATTTCCTCTATGTTTGTGTGTCACTGATAATCAACTCACATGTTTTGCTTCTACTCCAACTGTAGAAGCAAAACTCACACAAATCAGTGCACATTATCTCTGGTGTCATGTGATCAACATGTATAAGTCAGAGTTTGTATGACTACCTTCTAAATTGTGCGGTCCCTGGGTAGTGAACCCAACGTCTGAGGAACACATTAATATGTGAGCATTTTTGTCGGTGGAACTTGTAGTTATGTAACTTATGTTTAATAAAACTACAACAAGTTTACCTCTTAGTAGCTTATGTGACGTGTGTTCTTTATGTGTTTGCATGTATCAGGAATACAGGAAGGGTGGGCACTAGGGAAGAGTGGGCACCAAGACGAGTGGGCACCAGGCCTCGGAAGACTGGGCACTAGGCCGGGCTCTAACACCACGGGCCAATGAAGGCCGGGCTCAGGCTGGAGTCTATTTGTTTATTTGAACGGTAAAACAATTCATATAAGTCAATTAACTTCTTCTATTTATCTCAAAGAGCTCTGATGAGTTTTGGATTTTGATCCTACATTTATGAGTTAACTGTAGGCAGCATTAGTCTCACTGGGGTCCACATGAAAACACTTTACAAAACACATCGCATAAAAAAAAACATTCAATTACATGAATATACATGCATTTACATCAACATACGTTAATATAAAACCGATTTTAAAACAGCACTCTCCCTCCTCTCTCTTTGTCTTACGCACGTGTGCACGCACGCACGCACGCACGCACGCACGCACGCACGCGCACACACACACACACACACACACACACACACACACACACACACACACACACACACACACACACACACACACACACACACACACACACACACACACACACACACAAAAGTTTAAATGGAAAGTATAAAATAATGTTCCCAATGTTCCTCCTCCTATCGATCATAGATGTCTGCCTATTAAAAGGTTTGTTTTTACTTACTGTACCAACGTAGTGTCTCTGTGCCACTCACTGAAGGATATGAGAGGTCATCTGAACATGATGAGAGGTCACTGAAACAGATCATAGACAAAAAGTATAAGGATCTCTCTCTCTCTCAGGAGAACAGAGAAAAGGTGCATTTTAGATGAACCTGCAGTTTGTCAGTCAGCTGATGATCACATTTATGCTTCATAAAACAACTGATGGCATCAGGACATGTTTATGTGTGATGTAATAATATACTGGGACTGAAATTCGACCCTGAACTTTATGCAAGCAAAAATAAATATATATTTTATATATATATATATATATTGGGGCTTTTCTTCATTTTGGATGATACAGTAGAGAGAGCCAGGAAACAGGGAGAGAGAGAGAGACAGGGAGTGACATGCAGCAAAGGCTGTGGGATTTGGGAATCAAGCCTGTGACTTGCTGTAAGGCGACATTAGATCCTACATGTGGTACTGTATGCACCGCTAGGTGCAAAAAAAGGTAAAATGAAAAAAATAAATAAATAAAATAAATAAAACAATTAAATAAAATAAATGAAAAAAGTAATTGAAAAAACACGTATTATGAGAGTAGGATGAGTCACCAGAACCAGGCAGCTCACAAAAGCCTGAGTAGACGATAAAATGACCCAAACTTTTTTTAAAGTGAAATATCCCTTTAACTCAAAGAGCTCTGATGAGTTTTGGATTTTTAACATAAATGTATAAGTTAGCTGTAGCAATAATCTTACTGGGGTCCTCACAAAAACACTTTACAAAACACATTGCATTAAAAAACATTCAATTACATGAATATACATGCATTTACATCAATGTAAAACAGATTTGTAAAACTAAGAACTCTCGCTCTTAAAACCTTAAAATCCATCCAAAATCAAAATATGACATATTGTAAATATTCTAAAGTACTTCAAATATATATTTCTAAATAACAAGAATTTTAAATAACTTTAGGCTACTGTTGAAACAAATAGGTTAATTAATATCACCAATAAGAGATTAAATAGTCAAATGAATAACATTCCCAGTTTTCTTCTTGAGTGATTACTATTAATGATGAAACATGTTTGTCTATTAACACATTTAATCTGGGAACGCATCTGTGTCACTTTAGATTTATTTGGCTGTTCAAAAAATAGCAGATCTACAAGCTCATAGCGTGTGGCACCGAGTGCCACGCTATGAGCTTGTACATCTGCTATTTATTGTTTTAAACCATCGTGAAAATGTGTGCAAATCTTTGAATATACAGTTCTAACTCAAATCTTTGTTTCTGGTGGGGGTCCCTGGAACAACATATTTTGAGATGGGGGGTCCGTGGCCAAATACATATCATTTCGGGGGTCCTTGACATGAAAAAGTTTGAGAATCACTGACATATATAGCAACATATATTTGTTTTAACCGTTAGGATTTAGAAGACATTTGTAGAATCCCCCAGAAGCAAAGATTTGAGTTACAAATGTTGCCTTTAAAAATATATGTATTCAAAGATTTGCAAAAAATGTCATGATTAAAATAAAGAAAAATAGCAGATCTATAAGCTCCTAGCGCGGCACTTGCCGCGCTAGGAGCTTATAGATCTACTATTTTTGAATAGCCAAAAGTATAAAATAATGGTTATAGTTAAAAATCTAAAAAGACACAGTATGCGTACCCGGTCTTAAAGGGTTAAATGTATTGTGTTCAGTTCATGTGTTCAGTGTTGTGTTTACTTACCAGTGTTGTCTTTCTGCCTCTGAAGGATGAAGGAACAGCAGGAGAAGTAGAATGACTTTACACACTGTAGACCCGCCCTCAACACCTGACTGGGTGTGGCCTAGAACACTGGTTCTCAACCTGTGGGTCGGGACCCCCAGACGGTCCCCACATGATTTTTTTGGGGGTCCCCAGATGAGGACTTTTAAGACCTTTTTAATATTTATCAAATAATGTACAAAATTGAAAATAGCAGATCTACAAGCTCACAACGCCTCGCATTGCCTCGCAGAGTGAACCTGTAGATCTGTAGATCTAGTAGATCTGCTATTTATTTTATTTTTTTAAAGAAACGTTTTTGCAAATATTTGAATATATATTTAAGTGAACATTTTTAAAACAAATCTTTGCTTCTGGGGTGGGGGTCCTGGAACAACATATTTTGAGATGGCGAAATACATATCATTTTGGGGGTCCTTGACGCGTTATTATGAATCCCACGCCGCGTCCTGGATTTAGACCCGCCTTACGTGTCTGATTGGCTCCCCGGCAGGCATAGTTTTACTGAGGTTAGGGTTAGGGTTAGGGTTAGGTTTAGGCATAGTCTTACTGAGGTTAGGGTTAGGGTTAGGGTTAGGTTTAGGCATAGTTTTACTGAGGTTAGGGTTAGGGTTGAGGTTAGGTATAGGCATAGTAGCAAAAACGAGAACTGTCAATCACAGCGACTACTGACCAATCACAGCGCCCGCTCAGCGGGTTTGCCACGACGCGGTGTGGGAATCATAATAACGCCCTTCACATGAAAAGGCTCATATAGCAACATACGTTTTTGTTAAAGATTAGGATTTAGAAGACATTTGTAGAATATATTCATAGATTTGCAAAAATGTTCATGATTTAAAAAAAATAGCAGATATAAAAGCTCATAGCGCGGCACTCACGCTATGAGCCCTTTATTTGCGGTGGCCTAGAGCCGGGCCATAACAACATAATATGCTAACAGCAGCATCTGTCGGCGCTACTGCCTTAAACATGTAATGTGGTTGTTGTTGTTAGTAGGAATAAACCGAATAGGTTCCCAGATTGTATGAAGGTTGAACATGGGCAAAGTGTTCCTTTCCAATACTGGACTGTGGTGGGAGCATGTGTCTATGTTCCCTCAGCCATATTATGTTCCCTCAACCCCCAACAACCCCTATAAACTGAGGGAATATAGTGCTGACCCCACTGTGATAGTATTGTAGACTCTGTGTCACTGTGTTGTTGTTGTTGTTGTTGACGACTTATTATGCAACATGCTAGGATTGGTCTGTATTGTTAACAGTTTCTACCCGGCAACCATCAGAATGTTGACCAAGGCCTGAACACAGCCTGGTCAGTCACACTGGAATACATCAGTCTGTGCTTTGACCCAAATCACATTAAAATAGTAATCATTCAGGTTCTTTTTTTATGATCCTTATAGGGTCATCCAAATAACATATTAAAAGTGTTCTGTTACTGTACAGCAGGGGTCTTCAACAGGGTGTCCGGGACCCCTAGGGGGAGCTACTATAGGGGGTCCGCCAAATCTTTGTGTGATAGGATTTAGTTTTTTTACATGAACCACTTGAACCCTAGAATTCCTTTTCTGAGGGGAACATTAGCCGAAAATAGCAGATCTACAAGCTCTCAACGCCTCGCGCTGCGAGGCGTTGTGAGCTTGTAGATCTGCTATTTTTTGGCAAAGAGGCTATAGGTGTAGAGGGAAAAAAGAGCAGACTAAGTAAAAAAAAAAAAAAAACCTTTAATCTGAAACACAATTTGATACAATATAGAGTAGGGGGTCCCTGCTTCCTCTCTCTCTCAGCTAGGGGGTCCTTGGCCTGAAGACGTTGAAGACCCCTGATACACAGGATGAAGGTAAATTCAGGGGTTGAGACGTGGAGGCCTTCATGCCTTCAGCGTGACCCACATTAGATCTATATATCTCTGCTTCTGAACATGCTAATTTAACTCATTGACTGCCAGAGTTAACACATCGTCTACCGTATCGTTGCCAGCAAAAAAAAAATGATTTTACATTACCTTTGAAACATCATGTAATATTCTTTGTGACCTCCTTCCTCATGGAGATCAGCTCATTACACCACAAATGGGCAACATACGGCCCGGGGGCCGGACCCGGCCCTTTGACCATCTTAATCCGGCCCACCAAGTCCTGAAAGAAAAAACAAAATGACCGCCACCAAAAATGTACATTCTAAAAGGCTGCCGTATGTTAATGGTTTTTTGAAAAATGTATTTAACTAGACCAGGGGTACAGTACAGCTGTATAAAGCTGAACAGAACAACAGAAAAACAGAACAATTTTGTAACTGAAAAGTATTGTTGTGAAAGCAAGTAGGCCTACCTTATTGTAAAGTAGTCTAAAAGCATGTCTACCAAATCCATGCAGTTTTAACATAATTCAGCACTATGTGTTTCAAGTTTCAATTCAATTGTACATTGTGTGGCCCCTCACTTACTTTATGGAAGTCAGTATGGACCCCTGGAAAGAAATCTTGCCCACCCCTGCATTACACACACGGGGGTCCGGTAGAATCGGGGGGGGGGGGGAAACATTGGCCGGCCGCAATCCTCCATTCTAGAGCTGCGGCCGTTTGAATGTGGCTTAATTGTTTTTAGAAAAACAACAGAAATCAAAGAAGAAAATGACTTTTATGAATCCTTTAACATGAAAGGTGTCTATTCACCTGTTTCCTAGGCTGTGCGTTTTCCACTGACTGTCCATTTCATTGGATATCATTGGTCATCTGACCAGTTTCAGTGGATTTCATTGGATCAAATCCACAGGAAGTGGACAAACACACAGCCTAGGAAACAGGTGAATAGATTCTTTTGTTGTGATCACGTGATCAGTCTGGGTGTGCTCTTCTTCGGTGGTGCCTGGATCATTCAGGCTGCGGAGTAGCGCCTCCTTGGTGTGATTAGGGGCAGTGCATGCATTGGCACAGGGGGGAAAGGGCTCATTCATTCTGTGGGGCAGATAGACAGGCTCTATGGACAGCAGACATGTTGGAAAGAAATTGGGCCCCTTCCTTACTTCCTTCACAGGTTGTTACCAATGATACTAATAAAGACTCTGTTCCATTTAGTGTAGCACAGTGGTTCTCAAACCTTTTAGTTTCAATGGAACCCCATAACTCTGAGAGTGTACAAATGGAACCAACCCTGTGCTACACATAAGCCCAGTGCTATACATAAAACGTCCAGCAGGCGGTGTAGTTTTCTAAACAAAATAAATGGGGTTCAGTGCACCCCTGTTACTGATCAAAGGACGCTTCGAAACGGGATCGAACTCGCTCTACCCCCTGAGCCACTGCCGCCCTACATTTTAACGACTCAAATCATGCATGGGGGGTCCCTGGCACAAAATGTCCGCATGGGGGTCCGTGGCCAAATACTTGTGTTTGAGAACCTCTGGTTTACAGTAGAAGTAGCACATGCACACAGCAACTTCAAGCACCTCAAAGTGTGCTGTCAGCATCAGAGAATCAACTTTATTGTCACATCTCATGTTTACAGGTGTAAAACAGAAGGTGAAATTGTTTTTTGTGCAAAGATCGTCTTTTTGTTATTTCCATAAAACAAGAAAAGTGCATGATTTTTCACTTTTCCACCATGCAGAGCACTGCTGTGCTGTGCTGTAGTGTCTCACATGTGTGCAGTTTAGCTTTATTGGTCTGACAATTCTCATCCAGACACCTGAACAGTGTTTGTGTGCCTTGCAAGTCACGTTGTTACGTTTGTGACGTCCTCCATCCACCCTCCCACCAGGGCTGGACTAGGACAAAAAAAATGCCCGGACATTTTGGCCCAGACCAGTGTTAATGTTGTTGACTAAGACTAAGACTGAAAAACTACAAGACTAAGATTTTGATACACCAAGATTTTGGTGTGTGTGTGTGCGTGCGTGCGTGCGTGCGTGCTTGCGTGTGTGTTTGAATGTAATGCACAATCTATATAAAGCACTATATAAATGCACCATCTACACTAAAACTCTCTGGCCACAAATAGCCGATCTACAACATGATTGATTGATTGATTGATGTGCTTTATTCAGTAAGACATGAGAACAACAGTACATATTCAGTACAGATTCACAATACAAGGTCTACTAAACTGAAAGACTCATAAAGCACTGAGCTTGTTTAAAATGAGATCCCCATTACAATGAGCTTGTTGCTCTGCTATTTTTTGCCTTAATGTTTTCCCCAGACTATAGGGTTCATGTGGTTAAAGAAACAAACCTCATTCAAACAGCAACAAAATGGAAGAAACACGTCCCCAGACTGTTTAGTGTTATCCTTTTAGCAATGTCTGACTGTACCATGTGCTGTTTATATTTATGACCAATAATTTAATCAATAGATCAAAAACAAACAAAACTTAACAACAACAACAACAACAGGATAAATGGTGCAAAGTGCAAAGTAAAGTCATACATTGTCACCTGAAAATGTTGTTTTTGATTAGTTATTCTGTTTTAGTTGTTCATATTGTTACTATGTATGTGTATGTATTTCTATGTCTATTTGCTCTGTTTTTGTTTGATTAATCCACAGGCATTTTATTAACACAAGAGCCATACTGTTGTTATGTTTTATATCATTGAAAATGTAAATAATTCCACCCTGCAGTCTGTTATAACCCAGTGTCACCAGCAGAGGGAGCACTACACCTATAGTAAAACTAAGTATGACTAAACCAATAGAAATGAACTGACAATCTGGAGCACCAGGATAATTCTCTGTGACACAAACTAAACTAAACATGTTGGGGGTGAATGTCCTTACCATGCCAGGAGGGCACGTCATGTACATACATTGGGTTGCCAGTAAAGAAAGGAGAAAAAAGTGGTAGCTGGCAAGGGCTTTAGACCCAATTAAACTTTAATAATAATGATAATAATACCTGGAATCTATATAGATGGATCTTAAACTCATGGTTGCTCACCTCTGCTCTAGAACGACTGGGTATTGAAGGCACATGTTAGGTCACTACAGTAAGACTTGATGTCAGTGGTGTCAAGTAACTAAGTATGTAGGCCTACTCAGGTACTGTACTCAAGTACAATTTTGAGGCATTCTTTTTACTTTACTGGAGTATTTCCAATTTTCAGTACTTTTACTTCTAGGCTCCTCCACTGCATCTCAGAGGCAAATATTGTACTTTTTACTCCACTACAATTATTTGAAAACTTTAGTTACTAGTTACTATTTAGATTTAGATTATTATTACAAGACATACTTTAACCACTTCAGCCCCATATACATTTCGGCCATTGTGTTCAGAAGTCATGTGTAACTGGTGAGCCAGACTAGACGTCTTATTGGTGCTAATAATGTTCCTCAGTAGCATTAGCAGACTCTCCGATACTTTATGTTCAACCATCAGCCATGCCAGATGTTCCTGCATACATATAGCTTATACTTGTATATACACATAGCTTATACTTGTCGTGTCGGGCAGAGGGTTCTGCAATAAATTAAGACCGGGAACGCATCTGAGTCATTTTAAGATTTCTTTGGCCATTCAAAAATAGCAGATATACAAGCTCATAGCGCGGCACCGAGTGCCGCGCTATGAGCTTGTATATCTACTATTTTTGAAAATGTCTTTGTAAATCTTTGAATTTATCAGGGGGGGGGGGAACATATTTTGAGATGGGGGGTCCGCGGTTAAGTACATATCTGTTTGACATGTTGTGAGCTTGTAGATCTGCTATTTTCAATGAATGAACCATTGTAAAGCGCTTTGAGTAAGTTTGAGTACTTAGAAAAGCGCCATAAAAATGCAATTCATTATTATTATTATTATTGTTATTATCCTTATTATTATTATTATTACTATATCATTTTGGGTGGTCCTTGACATGGAAAGGTTGGAGCACCACTGATATAGCAACATACTGTTAGGATTTAGATATGTATTTGGCCAAGGACTCCCATATCAAAATGTTTTGTTCCAGGGACCCCCCCCCCATGAAGCAAATATTTGAGTTACAAATGTTTGCTTACATTTTTTTTCATCAAAACTAGATCTGTTTTATTGTATATTTCATAAACATACATACAAATCTAAGCCATGTCTACTTCACAAGTAGGCTGCAGACAGTATTAGGAGGTGACTGCTGGCCTGGCTGGGTGGGGGTACAATTAGCCTTTGTTTTACCTGGGAGACAGAGGGTCTGTTCATTTGTCATCACCCTGACACCCTTCCCTTCCTGGCCCTATACAGCTGCAAATGTGTGGGGCCAGGGGAGGTGGGGTCCCACCTTTAAGGCTGACACACCCAAACATGTACCTCCTCTTTTTCTAAATGTACTATAAAGACTCAGTGGCGGACTTAACTGTAGGCAAGGTTAGGCGACCGCCTGGGGCCTCAAGAGTTACGGGGCCTCATGAAAAAAATAAAATACATTTCTGTAGGCCTACTTTTAGCTTTTTAATGGATCCCATGTTAGTAAAGCCTGAAAAAAGTATCAAACTCCCAAAATACACCAGAATACTGGAAATTACATCTATTCTGTCAAAAAAAAATCTGTGGAGGGGGCCTCATACTACCTTTCGCCTGGGGCCTCCAGATCCTTAAGTCCGCCCCTGTAAAGACTGACTCAAATGTAAACTTGGTGTGGTGTGTCACTCAGAGGCCGAAGGGCCGATGGTGGGGACCTCAGGGTCTCCATAGAAAGCTGTTTATACTCTGTTTGTGCTATGCAATAAATCGGAACTAAGCAAGTAACCTCACTGACTGGAGTGATGCCTCAATTAATTCTTCAACCATTCATACACATCTCTGGAACATCAAACTGACTACAATAAGGCGTTGTTGGCAACTACAAAAGTGCATTAGAACCTTTAAGTCTGTGGTTTTCAGATACCACAATAGCCAAATAAATGTAAAATGACACAGATGTGTTCCCGGATTGAACGGGTTAATGTCCTGCTTTAGACTGATGCTAGTTAACTGAGACACTACACTGTCTGTGTTCTATGTCTGTGTTTACCTTGTTTACTGTAAGTCACTCTGTAAGATCGTCTGCTAAATGCCTATATTGTACATTGTAATAGTGAATAAAGGCTGCCATTACACAGGGTGTTTTTTTCTTGTTTATTATCAGCAATTAGCAGAGATGGGAAAAGTACTGACATTCTGTACTCGAGTAGAAGTACCCCCCCCCACTACCGCACAATGAGGAAAACAGAGAACTTGTGACAGAATGTGATAGTATAGTAGCATTATATTAATGTTGAATATAGTCTATAGTAAATACAATACAAACACATCACATTGATTGATTTAATCCTTTATTAACAACATTATTAGATGAAGGTACAGTTACAGGTTATGCTTGTTTCCATCCTTTAAGCTACGCCCACTTTTATGTTGAATACAATATGACATCCATCATGTGATGAGCTTTACATTGGATATTACACTATTTTTTATAAAAAAGGAACGGTTTTGGACATACAAGGTTTCTACCTGACAACAACAACTTACTTCATGCTTACACACACACGCACGCGCACGCACACGCACGCGCACGCACACACACACACACACACACACACACACACACACACACACACACACACACACACACACACACACACACCGGACAGGCGTCTCATATCCTACTCTTCTCCCTGTGTGATGTTTGTCTGTTTGTTGTGTTTTTATTGATGTGATAGTTTGTCTGTTTTTGTGTTTGTTTTTGTATTGTTTAAGTTTTTACCTTTCTGTGTGTGGTGTTTATTATGTGTCTGTGTATGTGGGGGTATTTACTTAATATGTTGTGTATGATGTTCCTGATATGATCTGTGGTGAGTGGTGACAAAAACAAAAAAAAAACAAAAAAAACAAATACAATCATAATTATACAATATCAACATTAGCCAAAAATGAAATAAAATACAAATCATTATGATATCAAATGTAAGCCATACTGACAGGAGAGATGATCAGAGGAGCAGAGTTTGTACCACCAGCATTAAGACAGGGACCGAAGTATGGATATAGTTTCTCAGTGAAGGTGCAGCCAGTGAAAGAGTAGAGATGAACTCTGACCTCCACATCATAAAAGGAGACCAGACCCTCCTCATAATCCACAAACACTCCCACTTTCTGGACCTTCTCTCTTACAGGGAGGCGGACAGAAGGGTCAGCAGCAGCATGGTACTCATTTCTATTCCTCAACACTATAATCCAGTAACCATTGTTGGGGCTCAGTGTGATTGGTCCCTTCCTGTTGATCGACTCTCTGACCACGCCTAGATCCCACCCAGTCTTCCCTTTAACCTGAACCTCATAGTAAAACCTTCCTGAGGAGAAGCTTTGTTTTCCTAAGACATTGACAACTCTAGAGAATCTCTCTGTGTTGTTTGGGAGATCCTTCCATATGTCTCCAGTACTCACTTGTTTTCCATCCTCAGACAGGATGAGTGAGGGATGTGCTGTATCAGGGTCCAGAGTCACATCCACTGCATATCTCTGGATCATCTTCAGCTCAACATCACTCACATTCTTCATCTCTCGACGGCGTGTCTTCACCAGCTGAGCCACAGCAGGTTCTTCCAGTTCTTTAATACGAGCCTTTAAATCAATGATATTATAGGTTAACGTGTGATAATCATCATTAACTCTTACTTATTACTCTTACTCAGTGATTCTCAACGTTGTGCATTTCAAGGACCCCCAGTTGGATATACATTAGACCATGGACCCCCATTTGATATGATTTATTTAAATCTCTATACTGTAACATGCTCATTGCTTATTTAATTTATTAAGACCTGGAACACATCTGTGTCACTTTAGATTTATTTGGCTATTCAAAAATAGCAGATCTACAAGCTCATAGCGCGGCACCGAGTGCCGCGCTATGAGCTTGTAGATCTGCTATTTTTGAAAAATCTTTAAAATGTATTTATTTCTTTCAAAAAACTGTATGGATTTAGATTTTTTTAAAGAATCGCCTCAGGTCTTAATGGGTTAATTCTCAGAGTGTACAAATACTAATTTCTACTGACGTCAAGCCATCATCATCATCATCATCATCAGCATCATCATCATCATCATCATCATCATCATCCTGTTGAACACAGTCATGTTATACTTTAGTGCTATTGAACAACATTATGTCTTGTACAGTATTGGCTAAAGTAGTGTTTTTCAACCTGAAACCATAAACACACCATCCACCTATATGAACATTCTAGACTGAGTGTTACAATGTGACAACTCTACATCACACTAGACAGTGTTACAATGTGACAACTCTACATCACACTAGACAGTGTTACATTGTGACAACTCTACATCACACTAGACAGTGTTACATTGTGACAACTCTACATCACACTAGACAGTGTTACACTGTGACAACTCTACATCACACTAGACAGTGTTACACTGTGACAACTCTACATCACACTAGACAGTGTTACTCTGTGACAACTCTACATCACACTAGACAGTGTTACACTGTGACAACTCTACATCACACTAGACAGTGTTACTCTGTGACAACTCTACATCAGACTAGACAGTGTTACATTGTGACAACTCTACATCACACTAGACAGTGTTACACTGTGACAACTCTACATCACACTAGACAGTGTTACACTGTGACAACTCTACATCACACTAGACAGTGTTACTCTGTGACAACTCTACATCACACTAGACAGTGTTACACTGTGCCAACTCTACATCACACTAGACAGTGTTACTCTGTGACAACTCTACATCACACTAGACAGTGTTACATTGTGACAACTCTACATCACACTAGACAGTGTTACACTGTGACAACTCTACATCACACTAGACAGTGTTACAATGTGACAACTCTACATCACACTAGACAGTGTTACAATGTGACAACTCTACATCACACTAGACAGTGTTACACTGTGACAACTCTACACCACACTAGACAGTGTTACAATGTGACAACTCTACATCACACTAGACAGTGTTACAGTGTGACAACTCTACATCACACTAGACAGTGTTACACTGTGACAACTCTACATCACACTAGACAGTGTTACATTGTGACAACTCTACATCACACTAGACAGTGTTACACTGTGACAACTCTACATCACACTAGACAGTGTTACAATGTGACAACTCTACATCACACTAGACAGTGTTACATTGTGACAACTCTACATCACACTAGACAGTGTTACACTGTGACAACTCTACATCACACTAGACAGTGTTACACTGTGACAACTCTACATCACACTAGACAGTGTTACTCTGTGACAACTCTACATCACACTAGACAGTGTTACATTGTGACAACTCTACATCACACTAGACAGTGTTACATTGTGACAACTCTACATCACACTAGACAGTGTTACTCTGTGACAACTCTACATCACACTAGACAGTGTTACATTGTGACAACTCTACATCACACTAGACAGTGTTACATTGTGACAACTCTACATCACACTAGACAGTGTTACAATGTGACAACTCTACATCACACTAGACAGTGTTACACTGTGACAACTCTACATCACACTAGACAGTGTTACACTGTAACAACTCTACATCACACTAGACAGTGTTACAATGTGACAACTCTACATCACACTAGACAGTGTTACATTGTGACAACTCTACATCACACTAGACAGTGTTACATTGTGACAACTCTACATCACACTAGGCAGTGTTACAATGTGACAACTCTACATCACACTAGGCAGTGTTACAATGTGACAACTCTACATCACACTAGACAGTGTTACATTGTGACAACTCTACATCACACTAGACAGTGTTACACTGTGACAACTCTACATCACACTAGACAGTGTTACAGTGTGACAACTCTACATCACACTAGACAGTGTTACACTGTGACAACTCTACATCACACTAGACAGTGTTACAATGTGACAACTCTACATCACACTAGACAGTGTTACAATGTGACAACTCTACATCACACTAGACAGTGTTACAGTGTGACAACTCTACATCACACTAGACAGTGTTACAATGTGACAACTCTACATCACACTAGACAGTGTTACAATGTAACAACTCTACATCACACTAGACAGTGTTACACTGTAACAACTCTACATCACACTAGACAGTGTTACAGTGTGACAACTCTACATCACACTAGACAGTGTTACAATGTAACAACTCTACATCACACTAGACAGTGTTACACTGTGACAACTCTACATCACACTAGACAGTGTTACACTGTGACAACTCTACATCACACTAGACAGTGTTACATTGTGACAACTCTACATCACACTAGACAGTGTTACACTGTGACAACTCTACATCACACTAGACAGTGTTACACTGTGACAACTCTACATCACACTAGACAGTGTTACACTGTGACAACTCTACATCACACTAGACAGTGTTACATTGTGACAACTCTACATCACACTAGACAGTGTTACATTGTGACAACTCTACATCACACTAGACAGTGTTACATTGTGACAACTCTACATCACACTAGACAGTGTTACAATGTAACAACTCTACATCACACTAGACAGTGTTACAATGTAACAACTCTACATCACACTAGACAGTGTTACACTGTGACAACTCTACATCACACTAGACAGTGTTACACTGTGACAACTCTACATCACACTAGACAGTGTTACACTGTGACAACTCTACATCACACTAGACAGTGTTACACTGTGACAACTCTACATCACACTAGACAGTGTTACACTGTGACAACTCTACATCACACTAGACAGTGTTACATTGTGACAACTCTACATCACACTAGACAGTGTTACACTGTAACAACTCTACATCACACTAGACAGTGTTACAGTGTGACAACTCTACATCACACTAGACAGTGTTACACTGTGACAACTCTACATCACACTAGACAGTGTTACACTGTAACAACTCTACATCACACTAGACAGTGTTACAATGTGACAACTCTACATCACACTAGACAGTGTTACAGTGTGACAACTCTACATCACACTAGACAGTGTTACACTGTGACAACTCTACATCACACTAGACAGTGTTACATTGTGACAACTCTACATCACACTAGACAGTGTTACACTGTGACAACTCTACATCACACTAGACAGTGTTACAATGTGACAACTCTACATCACACTAGACAGTGTTACACTGTGACAACTCTACATCACACTAGACAGTGTTACAATGTGACAACTCTACATCACACTAGACATTGTTACACTGTGACAACTCTACATCACACTAGACAGTGTTACAATGTGACAACTCTACATCACACTAGACAGTGTTACAATGTGACAACTCTACATCACACTAGACAGTGTTACACTGTGACAACTCTACATCACACTAGACAGTGTTACATTGTGACAACTCTACATCACACTAGACAGTGTTACAATGTGACAACTCTACATCACACTAGACAGTGTTACAATGTGACAACTCTACATCACACTAGACAGTGTTACAATGTGACAACTCTACATCACACTAGACAGTGTTACACTGTGACAACTCTACATCACACTAGACAGTGTTACATTGTGACAACTCTACATCACACTAGACAGTGTTACATTGTGACAACTCTACATCACACTAGACAGTGTTACAATGTGACAACTCTACATCACACTAGACAGTGTTACAATGTGACAACTCTACATCACACTAGACAGTGTTACACTGTGACAACTCTACATCACACTAGACAGTGTTACATTGTGACAACTCTACATCACACTAGACAGTGTTACATTGTGACAACTCTACATCACACTAGACAGTGTTACATTGTGACAACTCTACATCACACTAGACAGTGTTACACTGTGACAACTCTACATCACACTAGACAGTGTTACATTGTGACAACTCTACATCACACTAGACAGTGTTACATTGTGACAACTCTACATCACACTAGACAGTGTTACAATGTGACAACTCTACATCACACTAGACAGTGTTACACTGTAACAACTCTACATCACACTAGACAGTGTTACACTGTAACAACTCTACATCACACTAGACAGTGTTACATTGTGACAACTCTACATCACACTAGACAGTGTTACATTGTGACAACTCTACATAACACTAGACAGTGTTACATTGTGACAACTCTACATCACACTAGACAGTGTTACAATGTGACAACTCTACATCACACTAGACAGTGTTACATTGTGACAACTCTACATCACACTAGACAGTGTTACACTGTAACAACTCTACATCACACTAGACAGTGTTACATTGTGACAACTCTACATCACACTAGACAGTGTTACACTGTGACAACTCTACATCACACTAGACAGTGTTACATTGTGACAACTCTACATCACACTAGACAGTGTTACATTGTGACAACTCTACATCACACTAGACAGTGTTACAATGTGACAACTCTACATCACACTAGACAGTGTTACACTGTGACAACTCTACATCACACTAGACAGTGTTACAATGTGACAACTCTACATCACACTAGACAGTGTTACATTGTGACAACTCTACATCACACTAGACAGTGTTACATTGTGACAACTCTACATCACACTAGACAGTGTTACAATGTGACAACTCTACATCACACTAGACAGTGTTACACTGTGACAACTCTACATCACACTAGACAGTGTTACATTGTGACAACTCTACATCACACTAGACAGTGTTACATTGTGACAACTCTACATCACACTAGACAGTGTTACATTGTGACAACTCTACATCACACTAGACAGTGTTACACTGTGACAACTCTACATCACACTAGACAGTGTTACAATGTGACAACTCTACATCACACTAGACAGTGTTACAATGTGACAACTCTACATCACACTAGACAGTGTTACAATGTAACAACTCTACATCACACTAGACAGTGTTACAATGTGACAACTCTACATCACACTAGACAGTGTTACAATGTGACAACTCTACATCACACTAGACAGTGTTACACTGTGACAACTCTACATCACACTAGACAGTGTTACACTGTAACAACTCTACATCACACTAGACAGTGTTACACTGTGACAACTCTACATCACACTAGACAGTGTTACACTGTGACAACTCTACATCACACTAGACAGTGTTACAGTGTGACAACTCTACATCACACTAGACAGTGTTACACTGTGACAACTCTACATCACACTAGACAGTGTTACAATGTGACAACTCTACACCACACTAGACAGTGTTACAGTGTGACAACTCTACACCACACTAGACAGTGTTACACTGTGACAACTCTACATCACACTAGACAGTGTTACAATGTGACAACTCTACACCACACTAGACAGTGTTACACTGTGACAACTCTACATCACACTAGACAGTGTTACAATGTGACAACTCTACACCACACTAGACAGTGTTACACTGTGACAACTCTACATCACACTAGACAGTGTTACATTGTGACAACTCTACATCACACTAGACAGTGTTACACTGTGACAACTCTACATCACACTAGACAGTGTTACATTGTGACAACTCTACATCACACTAGACAGTGTTACACTGTGACAACTCTACATCACACTAGACAGTGTTACAGTGTGACAACTCTACATCACACTAGACAGTGTTACAATGTGACAACTCTACACCACACTAGACAGTGTTACACTGTGACAACTCTACATCACACTAGACAGTGTTACACTGTGACAACTCTACATCACACTAGACAGTGTTACACTGTGATAACTCTACATCACACTAGACAGTGTTACACTGTGACAACTCTACATCACACTAGACAGTGTTACACTGTGATAACTCTACATCACACTAGACAGTGTTACACTGTGACAACTCTACATCACACTAGACAGTGTTACAGTGTGACAACTCTACATCACACTAGACAGTGTTACAATGTGACAACTCTACACCACACTAGACAGTGTTACACTGTGACAACTCTACATCACACTAGACAGTGTTACAGTGTGACAACTCTACATCACACTAGACAGTGTTACACTGTGATAACTCTACATCACACTAGACAGTGTTACACTGTAACAACTCTACATCACACTAGACAGTGTTACACTGTTACAACTCTACATCACACTAGACTGACTGTTACACTGTAACAACTCTACATCACACTAGACTGACTGTTACAATGTAACAACTCTACATCACACTAGACAGTGTTACAATGTAACAACTCTACATCACACTAGACTGACTGTTACAATGTAACAACTCTACATCACACTAGACAGTGTTACAATGTAACAACTCTACATCACACTAGACAGTGTTACACTGTGACAACTCTACATCACACTAGACAGTGTTACAATGTGACAACTCTACATCACACTAGACAGTGTTACAATGTAACAACTCTACATCACACTAGACAGTGTTACAATGTGACAACTCTACATCACACTAGACAGTGTTACACTGTGACAACTCTACATCACACTAGACAGTGTTACAATGTGACAACTCTACATCACACTAGACAGTGTTACACTGTTACAACTCTACATCACACTAGACTGACTGTTACACTGTAACAACTCTACATCACACTAGACAGTGTTACAATGTGACAACTCTACATCACACTAGACAGTGTTACACTGTAACAACTCTACATCACACTAGACAGTGTTACACTGTGACAACTCTACATCACACTAGACAGTGTTACACTGTGACAACTCTACATCACACTAGACAGTGTTACAATGTGACAACTCTACATCACACTAGACAGTGTTACAATGTGACAACTCTACATCACACTAGACAGTGTTACACTGTAACAACTCTACATC
>NC_139953.1:48634083-48736583 GCF_963454915.1 Gymnoscopelus microlampas | reverse complement strand
CAAGTCATGTTTATCTGCATTTATTTATATCTGCCTAACTCTACTCTCCTGACACATCCTGCCTTATAGCCTATGTGCTGAGGACAAAGGCAATAAGGCTCCATGAAGCAGCAGTGTTAGGAGAGTAGACTTAGGCAGAAATGTCAATTTGACCAAAAAGCTGACATAGGCAATTATGAGGCTTACGTTTTGTTTCTGTGATTTCACACCACCAGATTCCTTTAAATGGTTCAAATCAGATTCAAAATAATCACTAAAAGTATTTCAGAATTCCATTATTTAAAAGCCTTTTGAAGTCTCACAAATGTGTACGAATGCTACTACAAATTATATTTAGGTTATTGTGTTTTTCTTTTAAATTAAAGTGATAAGTGTTTTGAAAAATAAATAAATGTCAATAAAAACAAATCAAGTCATTGAGTAATACATGTGGATCTTACCATAGAGGTGTTGTGTTAGAGCATTGAAAAAGGCTGCTCTAACAGATGTTTCTCCAGGTTCTAGCAGTGATGTGTACAGTGTCTTCATCTGGTCGCTCGTCTCTGCAGCTTGAATCTCAGCATAGAGCTCAGGATGGACCCTGTCTCCTAGACTGTATACCATAGACATGACTGTGGAAGGTGGAACGTCTTGAATCAACTGTGTCCTGTGCTGCATCACAAAATGTTCTGTTAGGAAGAGAAAAGAAGAGCGGTTGAGATAAATAAAGCTCTCTGCATCTCTACATCCACACATAAGGAAACAACATACTCACTGGTTACCTCAAGTATTGAACTGAAATAGAAACAGCTCACCTTTTTCTGCATCTGTTTCAGGCAAGATCATTTGATCAAGTTGGGTCATCATGAGGTGATATGAAATTTAACAAAAATAAAATAATGTAAGAATGATTTAATGATGATATATCATGAACAGTACATACCTGCTGCTATGTTGATGCACCTTATGTCTAACTGTAGCTTAACCTTATGCACCTTACATTATGTCTATGACTCTTCTCCCTTCCCTAAAACACCCTGGACAACTCTCCACACGTCCTGGACTCTTCTCTCTTCTCTAAGACACCCTGGACAACGCTCCACACGTCCTAGACTCTTCTCTCTTCCCTAAAACACCCTGGACAACGCTCCACACGTCCTAGACTCTTCTCTCTTCCCTAAAACACCCTGGACAACGCTCCACACGTCCTAGACTCTTCTCTCTTCTCTAAAACACCCTGGACAACGCTCCACACGTTCTAGACTCTTCTCTCTTCTCTAAAACACCCTGGACAACGCTCCACACGTCCTAGACTCTTCTCTCTTCTATAAAACACCCTGGACAACGCTCCACACGTCCTAGACTCTTCTCTCTTCTATAAAACACCCTGGACAATGCTTCACACGTTATAGACTCTTCTCTCTTCTCTAAAACACTCTGGACAACGCTCCTCACGTCCTAGACTCTTCTCTCTTCTCTAAAACACCCTGAACAATGCTCCACACGTCCTAGACTCTTTTCTCTTCTCTAAAACACCCTGAACAATGCTCCACACCTACACACATCAACTCAACATCGACACAAATACACAACATTAACGCAATATACACAATACCATCACAACATCAACACAAATACACAACATTAAGACAACTACACAATACCATCACAACCATCAGCACAACTACACAATAATTGTGTAGTAACCCAAACATGGGCCTGCACTAGTAAACAGTAAAACAAAAGATCCACCTGAAGATGCTGCAGTCAGGATCAATGAATCCATCAATGTTTTCAGCTCTGAAATATGAGAGACAATTTGATATTATACAATATTAGTAATTTATTAAATCATTGCTTTAACCTCTTTGTACGACAAATTACAGAAATAGCTGGTCTACAAGCTCACAACATGTTAGGTTGTGAGCTTGTTGTCAGCTATTTACACTCATTTAAAGAATGAAGAAAAGTTTGAAATGATTGCATTTTTGTAATTTTTTTGTTGTTGTTCTTTGGGGGTGGTGGTTTGTGTGTGTGTGTGTGTGTGTGTGTGTGTGTGTGTGTGTGTGTGTGTGTGTGTGTGTGTGTGTGTGTGTGTGTGTGTGTGTGTGTGTGTGTGTGTGTGTGTGTGTGTGTGTGTGTGTCTGGTTTAAAGTGTGATAGCTCTAAGCCCTAAATGTACAAAAGTATTGGCATTCAAATATGCTTACAGAACCAAAGTTAAAGTATTCACATTTTTCAAAAATGTTCATGCTTTTTCTAAAATATCAGATCTACAAGATCACAACGAGTTGCATTATGGATCGGCATAATGATGGCATTGTGGCAATCTTACAGTAACATACAATTGAAAAGATCTACAAGCACACAACAGACTTACAAACATTCAACAGATCTACAAGCTCAGAATGCATTGCAATGTGACACGTTATGAGCTTGTAGGTCTGCTAACATTGGTGAGTGATGCCATCCTACGACAAGGCTTCACACGTCCATTTGGTTATACTAATTAGACTGATTCGCTCCAATCGACAGGTTTTTTTCTCACTTCACTTCTCAGTCTGGAAATCATGCTATTTCCAAGGGGCGGAACGGGCACCCAGGAGCCGCGGCTTCTGATTGGTCAGTGTTGCGGGGGCGGGACCAGTGGCTTCCAATCTAAAGGTCCGTGGGCGGGGCGGACAGAGCAATGTAAAATTCGAGTAATTTGCCCCGGTGACGTTTGGAAATCCGGCTCAAACAGGATGATAGCCAGACGGAGAAGTGAAAGAAATAAATAAAATGCTCAACGAGTGCCTCTGTCTGGATTCCAGGGTGTCTACTCACAGAGCATATGTCATATCTGGTTATATTTTATACCAGTATGCAAGTAAAAACATATAGAATGTAATCTACAAAAAGCTAAAGTCAGAATAATAGTGTTGTTGACTCAGGCCCAGACTGGCGTCTGCTAATCAATCAGGGACACTCTGAATAGCTGTGAAGTACAGTCATTTAGGCCTACATGTCTTTGTCTTATCATCCTGATCACACCTTGAGCAGGATATAGGAAGCAGATAGAGAGACAGTAGGCTACCATTTGCAAAGGATCAAAGAACTCCTTGAACAGGTGGGGCTCTCATTGACCCCCACCCAACATGAACTATTTGCATTCTAATGTGAAGCTATTTGTGTTATAAAAGCTGAACTAAAATGTAACTCAGTACGAGTACAGTCTCACACGCCGTTAGGCTGTGTGGGACAGGGGCTCTGCCCCTGGCTCTCTGCTATGATGCTGCTATGTTGATGCTGAAATAAATGGTGAATCATGATGGAAACTCTGGGTCCGCGATGTCTCTCTTCTGCTCCACTTCTTATTACAACTAACCAGCCGGGTAACCCGCATTTTGGGCCTCTTCTGACACGTCACATATATTAGTGAACAGGCAGCACACATAAAGTAGCCATATGCAGTAATATAGAACATTTAGATGCATCAAGATGCATCGTAGGATCAAATCAAATAGTTAACCGACAAATATTAATACAATAAAATGGTGAGGCCTACCCTGTATGACAAGACTCTCCCACCAGTTACTCCTCCAATATCAGCTCACCTTAATGAGTAATGACTTGTTTCTCTCACCTTGTCTCCTTACTTCTTCCTGGAACATCTGGTTGGTGTAGTGGCTTCCACCGTTCTCCTCCACCATCTTGTTGATTTTCTCCAGCAGCTCAGTGACCTGAGAGGGATCCTTACTTTCGTTGTTAAAGACATGATAAAAACCACTACATTTGCTGATTAATTCTTGTAGTTCTGGAGAATCATTCAAAAATTCTTCAATTGAACCTTCAAGCTTGTCACCATGAGTGAAGAGAATCATGGTGTGTTTGTCTGAACTTTGTCCAAATGCTTTCTGGATCATTGCCACAACGTTCCTCTCCTCATCTGTGTATCTCCCTAGTTTGATCACAGCCAGGAACACATGAGGACCAGGAGCAGCACAAGTAATACAGTTTTTGATCTCGTTAATGGTTTCAATATAACTGAACTCAGTGTCAAACAAGCCTGGAGTGTCAATAATAGAAACCTTTCTACCAGCCACCACACCACTGGCCTTATTACAGCTCAATGTCACAGAATCAGGTGAAAACGTGGATTCAAATGCTTCAGGACCCAGGATGGTGTTGCCTGTGGCACTCTTTCCAGCTCCAGTCTTCCCCACCATCACAATACGAATGTCTTCGTCATTTGTTATGAGATCTGATAAATGAAGAAAGAAAGAAAGAAAGAAAGACGTCATTAATGACGGCATCCGTAATGTATGAATGTATCATTTGAAGTGTGTTATCATGTCATAGCAACAGATGACAGTTTCAGTATTGCATAATTTAATGTTTAGGTTCTTCTAAGTAATAGAAGGCTATCACTCTCACTAGAATTACCATTGTATTTTGTACTAACTTTATACAGGCCTACATTTTTAACAGGCCTAGTCAGCAATGTATTTTCCCCTCCCCCCCTTTTTGGGGCGGTGTAACCGCCCCCTATAAGTGAGTTTCGGACACTGACCAATCCTGCACCGTGATTGGCCAATAGTCTACAACGCATTGTATACCCCTAACCCTTCCATTGTTAATGCAAATCGATACTTTTGCAAAGTCAGCCAATCACATTACAGCTAGTGTCATCACCACTAACTGTAATGTGATTGGCTGACTTTGCAAATTCAGGACTGTGATTGGCTAGCGAAACACATGACACATGTGCAGCCCTATGAATAGCAGTATGGACTTTAAAAAAAGTCATTTATCCTTTTTTTAAAGTGAGTCATGTTGTGATGACCACACACCGCCCACTTCACACTGGGTGTGATTTTTTACATGGAAAACTAATAGTAACGTCATGGCAGTTTGACTGTCCTGTCTGCTCTGACGTTCTATGCTTCTCTTTCCTTGTCTATTAGTTTGGATCTGCATTCCACAGGTGGGGGGGGGGGGGTCCTGGCAATCACCTGTCTGTCTTCCATCCAGCAATCACCTGTCTGTCTACTAATACCTCTCTGTGACTGAACAGTGTGCTCAGTGATCATATTCCTACAGCTAGTGCTCATGTCTGTGCTTTCAGTACTAGATCAGTTGAGACTCTCCAGATCAGCAGATCTTTAGTTTGAGAACCTGTTCCTCTTCTGACCTGCTTTCATTCTTGGTCTCTTCCCTCAGCCTTTTGAAGACAAGGCCTTAAGTCTGATTAGTAGGAGGACGACTGTATGCATCAGATTCAGAAGCTTTGGACATAAGTTAACTCCTTTTGGACTTGTTAGGTTGTAGCTTTGTTGCCTCCTTCGGCTTGAGAAGTTTAAAGCCTTGTTCTGTTTTGACTTTTTGTCGGCATCTGGGTACATTGATTGATACTAAGGAGTCCTCCTAGAGACTACAGTACTAACAGGTCACATATGGACCATTGATAGTTAACATATGGTTGTTCTATAGTGAACATAAGGTTGTTCTATAGTCTATAGTTAACATAAGGTTGTTCTATAGTCTATAGTTAACATAAAGTTGTTCCACAGTTGGTTTTCAAAAGAGATTTAAAAAGGTTAGTGAGCTAGTTATAGTTAGCATGAGGTCCTCTGGCAGGCTGTTCCACAGTCAGGGGCCTTGATAAGAAGACTGAGTGTGGAGGGCAACGATTCAGGAGTCTGGAGTTGGTCTCGAGTTGGTGTTGGCTAGGCCGCACTCTCACATTGCATCGATAACAAAGACTCTGTCACCCAGGTCATCAACATTAGAACTGAACTAGACAAAGTGCTCTTCGGATTACAGGTCTCCGCCAGGTCAGGTAGGTTATTGTGGGCCAGAAATGTTCGGAATTCGCCAATCAGGATGGAATATAAAAAATCGGATCTGTCTTGATCACATGACTATAGAGATGAGTTTTGAAAAAAAGGGTGGCATGTCTTCCTCAGCCTAGTGGGAATTATGTGTGTCCAAAGTTTTGTGGCAATCAGACGCTGCGTTTATGATTTGAGGCATTGTGTTCAAAACGGAGCACTCCTGAAAACTTTGGAAGCCAATCTTAGCCAATCAGGATGGAATATGACAACTCGGACAAACCCGTTTGGTTTGAAGGAGCAGTTCACCCTAAAAGTACTTGTATTCTATCTATTACACACCCCCTGAAGTCTTGAATTCATGGAGTTTTCCTAGCTTTTGTCGCATTCCTAAGCCAATAACTTGATGACCGACAGAGTCTCCAGTAGGAGTCTCTTTCTCAAAGAGTCTCCTACTGACCGATGACCCGGTCATCAAATTATTGTCTCAGGAATGCGACAAAAAAAAAAAAAAACATCTCTATGAATTCAAGGCTTCATGGGGTGTGTAATTGATAGAAAATAAGACATTTTTTGGGTGAACTACTCCTTTAATGACTATAGAGATATTCTGTACAGATTTGCGTGATATTTGGACCAAATCTGTAGGAGTATTCCTGGTGGCGCTATAACCAACGGTGCCGGAGATTAGCTGTTCACAGACGGACGGACACAACACACATGGACGGACGGACGGACACAACACACATGGACGGACTGACACACATGGACGGACTGAAGGCCTGGTGTCTCCACCAGGCCTTCAGTCTGGTGGAGACAACCCCAGAATACAGAGTGATAATAAAACAGAAGACCTACCTGAATACGTCATGGGCTGGTCTGCTGGATTCACCAATGGATTCATCTCTGAAACACATTAGAGTAAAATCATGTGATTTTTATCCCACGATTTTGTAACCCATTTTTTCACCCAGTGCCAATTGCCTAAGTAATCCTGGGCGCTACACTCCCTCTGCCAGCCTAGGGAGAGCCTAGAGCCGAGCTCATGCCTCCTTCAACGCATGAGAGCTAGCAAGCCGCTTCTTATGAGAGGGGGGAGTTTCCCTGGTTAGTAGCACGTGGAAGGAACACGTTATTCCAACCAGTTCTTTCCCCTCCATCAGGCGCCCCGGTTGACAAGGGGGAGGCAGTATAGAGACCAGGATTACTGCATGTTTTTGTGAGGGTACCTACCCTAGGAGACATGGTCAGAACATGCAAACTCCACACAGAGAGACCCTTTCACCAACCCCACCTAGGGTATGGGCGCTGATGACGCGGAGGAGAGAACACGCCCCCAGCGTCCCCGGCGGGAATTGAACCCAGGACCTTCTAGCTGTGAGGCGACAGCACTACCGACTGCACCACCGTGCCCCGTGTAAAATCATGTGTTGATCTGTACTTAATCTGTTGACTGGAGCTGACAGTATGTGTGGTAACACTTCATGAATATTACATTTAATAAAATGTTGCTTAAGGGATAGAGCAAATGAATATATATTTAACTAGAAAAAGTGCTCCTCGGCGCACAGGTCTCGGCCAGGTCAGGTAGGCTATTGTGGACTCCTGGTGGCGCTATAGTAGGCCAACGTGAAAAGGGTGCCATTTCTTCTTAAGCCTTGCACGACAATCGGACACTGACTGCATTCATGATTTGAGGCATTTTGTTAAAAACATGTGTTTCGCTAAATTAGACCTGTTGGTGGCGCTATAACAGGCCAAAGTTAAAAGGGTGTCATTTGTTCCTCAACATAGTGTGAATGTGGGTGCAAAGTTTGAGCGCAATTGGACGGTGCGTTCATGATTTGCGGAATTTTGTTCAAAACAAGCCAATAATGCAAACTTTAGATGTCAATCTTAGCCAATCAGTATGGAATATGAAAAATCAAACACAGGAGTAGTAAAAAAAAAAGTGTTTTACATAAGTCGGCCTCCTGGTGGCGCTATAAAAGGCAGATGTGAAAAATACAGGGCAAAGGTTTTTCCTTGACCTATAGGGAGTGTGCATACAAAGTTTTACACAGATCGGTGCAATTATAGGTAAAAACACAAATTGGCCTGTTATAGCGCCACCATGAGGCTGATTTGAAAATTCAAAATCAAATGGTAGTTCTTCCTCGGCCTAATGGGAATGTGCGTGCAAAATTTCACGGAAATTGCATGCTGTGTTCATGATTTGAGGCATTTTGTTCAAAACGGAGCACTCCTGCAAACTTTGGAAGACAAGTTTAGCCAATCAGGATGGAATATGAGAAATCTGAAAGACCCGTTTCTTTTAATGACTATAGAGATACTGTGTACCGATTTGCGGGATCTTTGGACAAAATCTGTAGGAGTACTGTCAAAAAATGGGTTTTGCACCAATCGGCCTCCTGGTGGCGCTATAACAGGCCCCTGTGAAAAATTTGGGTCAGAGGTTCTGCTCTGGTATCCAGGGAGTTTGTGTGCACAGTTTGGTTGCGAGCAAGCCAACGGTGCTGGAGATTAGCTGTACACAGACAGATCGAATGACGGACAGACGGACACACGGACGGACGGACGGACGGACACACGGACGGACGGGGGGTAAAACATACTCTCTCGCCATGCCTTTCGGCCTGGCAGAGACAATAATTATTTAGACTTAATTTTATTTAACCATAAATGCAGTACAACAGTTGATTGCATTTAGTGGAACTCAGTACATCATGGATTTGATCTTACCTTCATCAGGAGTCCTTTTCACATCTACAGAGGACAAATATTACAGGTATGCTGAACATAATGTTATGAAATGCTCTTACAAACACTATATATACATTTACTACATGAACACATGTTTGATCAATATATAGAAGGTTTGACATGATCTGTACACGTAGAGATATGAGACAGTGATCATTTACATTTTCACATTGTTATGATTATAGATACATAGATGTATTTATCAGGCTAGCTCACTGGCAGACTGTGACAGCCACGCTCTGCCAGCGTGACTCACACGCTCCAGCCACTGAGGAGAACCAGGCAGCCTCACCGTGACACCACGCACTACACTACTACAGAGGTTTGTCAAATTATAGGAGGATAGATAGATGAATAGATGGATGATTTATCAAATATAGATTTAAAATAAATAATAGTTCAAGACTTACCAGGGTACTTCTTCTTCCAGCATGAATATACCAGTCCTGCTGCCACTAAGTAGCTGATCACAACCAGTGTAAAATTCCCTGCCCTCAATTCTCCCTCTGTGGGAATGTCACTCTCTGAAACACAGTCAGTTTGATTGATTGATTGATTGATTGATTACTTTATTAACATGTTACAAACAGTACAGAACTACAATGACACAATAAATGTTAAAAGGATAACACAAACAAGCATTGTTTCCATTGTGGTCTACAGTATGTGACTGTTACAACATTAAACAATTAAATCAATTAAATCAACAGTTGTGTTAAATGGTTCTATTCACTGTCCTGTGGTCCAAAGCTCACAGGTTTGATTCCTGCCTGCCTGGTCTCCATTAACAGCCATGTGTCCTACATGTTATACTAATTCAGATAAAGTCAGATAAACATTCTTATTTATTGAGAAGGCTTGATGCGTTTGGGCCTCAGCCTTCCTCAAAGAAGATTAGATTTAAAAAGTGATAATGGAGGTGTAGACTCCTGTTTTAAGCTACACATCATCATCCCCACCTGTGTGTGTGTGTGTGTGTGTGTGTGTGTGTGTGTGTGTGTGTGTGTGTGTGTGTGTGTGTGTGTGTGTGTGTGTGTGTGTGTGTGTGTGTGTGTGTGTGTGTGTGTGTGTGTGTGTGTGTGTGTGTGTGTGGGGTGGGGGGGGGGGGGGGCAATCAGTTAATCAGCACCATATCACAATCACAATCAATACAGCAGTTCACAATATCAATACACAATCACAGATCATGACGAAATCACAGACACTATTTGTTTTTATTATTTTTTAGACAGAGTATACATCATGGTTGAAATCATCTGAAACGGCACAGAATGACCACATCAGGGACTCAAACATCAAAACACATCAGAAAGACTTTAAACACAAATGCATAGTGACCTCTGAAACTCCAATAAGATGAACATAACACATTCCTTGTTTATAAGAAGGGTTTGTAGGATAAATCATGGTTTAAGCTCTGTGGTTGCATGGTGTTGAGTTGATAAATCCAGAACATTTCTCTGAGATAACAATGTGGGGAGTTTACCCCCTCTAGGGGCCGTAACTTGTTCAACCCCTACAAAGCACAGAGATGAGGTGAACCATGATCTACCTCAATGTAGTGTTTAGACACCATGTCATATTCACTGTTGCCTTTGCGTATTGTAGGGGTGTTGTGTTCAGAGATCCTCAGTTTTAGGCAGGGACAGGTTAACATGTAAACCACATTGGTGGAGTTATTTACAGTTGATGAAATTTTTTGTTAATACTTTTTTCCTGTCAAAGGATGTGAGAAGAATTTGCAATTGGTGATTTATCAACTCAACACCATGCAACCACAGAGCTTAAACCATGATTTATCCTACAAACCCTTCTTATAGACAAGGAATGTGTTCTGTTCATCTGATTGGAGTTTCAGAGGTCACTATGCATTTGTGTTTAAAGTCTTTCTGATGTGTTTTGATGTTTGAGTCCCTGATGTGGTCATTCTGTGCCGTTTTAGGTTATTTCAACCATGATGTATACCAAGGGCGCCAATCCAGTGGGGGCCTCTGGTCCACAGCCCCCTCGCTCAACTGATGAGCCCCTCAGATCGGGGCTCAATTTAATTTCCATGACTATAGTGCAAAGCAGCTCTCTGAAGGTTCAAATGGTGCCCGTGACGGCCACGAGACGCATTCAACACGCCGGCCGTTAACACCTATAGAACAATAGCCAGGAATGTAGGAATCTAACAACCCCACCCAGCCCTTGTAAACCAGCTCTGTATAGTTTGATGTGTAGGCTAAACCTAATGTGACAATAAACCTGATTCTTCTTGTTTCTTGTTTCTTCTAATTATTTTAGTTTGATTGCTTTTACTCTAAAGTTTATTTTACCTTCCTTATAAATTATAATGGCCCTCTATAACTAAAATGAAACGAAAATAGCACCTTTCATGACATGAATGCAGCTCAAATGTCAAAAATAATTAAACCGTTTAAGGTGTGTTTTTTTTTTATTGCTTTTACTGTAAAGTTTATTTTACCTTCCTTATAAATTATAATGGCCCTCTATAACTAAAATGAGAGACTCAGATACCCAGGGGGCAAACCCCCCCTTTTTTTGGAAACCTGCATTAGCCCTGCCATCAAAGGTTGGCCACCAGAAATAATATCTATGACCCAGTAGGATCACAACCTATATGGACAACCCGGTCAATTTTTTGCTGGAAATCCAATATGGCCGCCTCAATATTGGCCCCTATCAGAAAATAGCTTTGGCGATAACTTTTGAACCAGATGGGCTAGAAATGCAAACTTGGTGTCTATTTCATGGTTTCAGAGCATGAGAAACTCAATGGAATACTTATTTTTATGATTAGGTGTGTCTGGACACCCGTAAATGAGTTTTACTATGACTTTTACAGTGACAGCTAACTGTTATGGCAAAAAGTCTGCTTTTTAAGCAATATGAACACATTTGGTCAGTTTGAGCTTTCATTTCTATGTTGTCAATATGGCTGCAGTCATAAATAATGTATGGTATTACATTTTTGCTCAGATTCTATCTATAGTTGTGGGGATGATTGCAGTGAAAAATCTGAGAAAAAGCCCACAATGTATCTTATGTATCATTTTAATAAACTAACTATAATATAAACAGACACATGCACACTCCAAGACTTGCCAAAAACTTCAACTTTAGGGCTATACAAATTAACATAGTGGTATGCATTCAAGTAACAAAATATAGACTACTTAGTGACAAACAGAGTAAAAGCGGATTTGAGGTTGCCTACAAAAGGTTCATTTTGACCTCTATGGTGCTGTCTTGCCTGCTTCTAAAGCCAATGATACTATGGTACAATGCTATTCACCGTCACTGTTGTCACGTGTTGCACTGATCCTGCTGCATCGTGTCTCCAGTCCCTGGCAACGGCCTCCTAAGTAGCATGGAATTTCCTTCTTTGCACAGGAACAGTTTTTCTGGCAGCCTTTGATACAGCTGCATGATATTGCCTTGTTCATTGACACAGGCCAGGCTGGCTCGGTAGATGCAAGGGGGACTGCATTGCTAGCATTGAGAGACCATCCATACTCTGCGAAAGAGGGAATATCCGGCTTGGCGATGTGTGCATATTTATCTATTATGGTTGCTAGAGCAGCTCTTCTCAGGTGCAGGTCAAAGGCATTCTCTGTCGGGGGCAGCAGCTTTAAGAGGGTTGATCTATTATTGAGGAACTTGTACACTCTAAGCTTACTCAGGTCAAAATCCTCCGGGTGGTCCGCTTTGGGTATACATCCAAAGTTTTTCTGTTGTGAGGTCTTGTGCTTGATTGATGACGTCATCTGAGAGGGAATCAGAAGAGTTTTCACCAAACTCCTCAAGTGCAGGGAGATCCAGACACATGCTGGCCTTGAACCATGCCTTCTTCCCAGTGAAGAAGGGATAGCTGGTGGTATCTCTGCCACTTAAACTATGGATAAAGGGCAGGGCACGACACCGTGCGAGCCCCAGTGCTGATACCATTTGATGGATAGGAAGGTATGAATTTTGCTCTGTTCTCACCCACAGCTCTGGAAGGCATCTGAGATGGGTTGCTTTATAGTAAAGGCACATGATGATGATGTCTGTGTCATTGGCATGGATGACAACTCTGTCAACTTTGTCATTCTGGACACTGTACAGGGTGTGGAGTATTATTCTTGTATCAGCCTCCTGTTGTGTGGATTCTAGTGCAGGGACATCTTCAATAGACCCCTCCTTGATCACCACACTCATTGTCTCTTCTTTAAACCCCCCACCCAGGTAAAGATGTGTTGGACCAAGGGCCGACTTAAGTTTCTCATTTTCACACCATTCGTCACAGAGGAAACTCAATAGGTTTGCCTTGTTAGCTGACACAGCAAAAAACTCCCGAGGATCTGGAGCTGTGTAATGCATACTGACTTCATATTCTTTGGAAGGTTTTGGTTGAGCATATCTGTGTTCTTGCTCAGCTGTCTTAAGACTAGGTCCACTGTACCGGTCACAACAGAAGTGAATGATCTCTGTGCCAGCAGGCACATCATTCAACAGCAGACGTTGGTATCGTTCAGCGATTGTTCCAAATGCTTCACCTTTCAGGAACGACCAATGGCGTATGGCATACATGGCATCAATAACTACTGCTGTTTTTCTGTCTTCTGTAGGCAGGTCAGGGATGCATGCAACTTTGGTCTCCTCTTTCAGGACCTTCACAAGGCTTGCCTTGGTACCTGTTCTCATCCTGCCATCTTCCTGGAAGAGGGAAGGGGGGGAAGTCACTCCACTCGTGGTTGCCTATAAAGTCAACAAGGTTGAGTTCTCCACCACTGGCTATGATTTGGGTCATGCGCAGGAGGGCAGTAATTTCATTGCTCTTGCCAGGTGCTGAGGTTTTCCCCTTCGATTCTTTGGATTTTGTGTTTTGAGTATGGAAAGTGTTAAGCTTCATTATGCTTGTCTTCTTCTGATCACTGGACAGTGATTCACACAGTGCCTTCAGACCCAGTTTGTTCACACTCATCAAGTCGTCCTTGACTGTGGAATCAGCACACTGTCCTGTAGATATGTTGATCATGGATGATGTGCTCACTGTAAATGGGTTAGTCTCCACTGCTGCCATGACCTTGACTACCATCTCTGCATCCCGGGTTACACGACTCTGACCAGACTCATGGTGTGGGTTGGAGGAGTGGAGGTGGAGCATAGACTTGAGCTCTGCAGAGACAGCTGCAGTGAGTGTTTTTGTGTAGACCCATTTTGTCCGGGCAGCAGGGCTGAGTGTAATGCCATCCAGACCGCTTGCTTCCTTGGCATCAGCATTATAGGTCTGCTCCAGTAGCATGTCAAAAGCAACACTGTTGTGGCTGCCATCTGCTCGTCTGCCAACAAATACACCTGCCATCAGTGCTTCATGTACCTCTGAAGCTGTTTCTGGTAGTTTCTTCATCTCAGCCAAATACAGAGGTAAAGATTGCTGCCCGTACTTGTAGTGGCCTGCTGCAGTGAGGTAGGGTAGCATTCTTGCTGATTCACAGAGATGTCCTGTCCAGTCACCTTCCCGATCGTAGTAGATAAACCTTTGGAGAATATCTGACATCTCCAGGAAGGTTGCCCAGAGGACTGCAGTTGGTTGCCCATTCAATGATTCCTGAAAAAGCAGCAGCTGCTCTCCTAGGACTGCCATCTCTGGACGCCTCACCTGTATAGCAATGCAGTCCCCCTTGCATCTACCGAGCCAGCCTGGCCTGTGTCAATGAACAAGGCAATATCATGCAGCTGTATCAAAGGCTGCCAGAAAAACTGTTCCTGTGCAAAGAAGGAAATTCCATGCTACTTAGGAGGCCGTTGCCAGGGACTGGAGACACGATGCAGCAGGATCAGTGCAACACGTGACAACAGTGACGGTGAATAGCATTGTACCATAGTATCATTGGCTTTAGAAGCAGGCAAGACAGCACCATAGAGGTCAAAATGAACCTTTTGTAGGCAACCTCAAATCCGCTTTTACTCTGTTTGTCACTAAGTAGTCTATATTTTGTTATGTTACTTGAATGCATACCACTATGTTAATTT
Source organism: Gymnoscopelus microlampas (assembly GCF_963454915.1). NCBI lineage: Eukaryota > Metazoa > Chordata > Actinopteri > Myctophiformes > Myctophidae > Gymnoscopelus > Gymnoscopelus microlampas. Next base: position 48,722,007 of record NC_139953.1, on the reverse strand, counting down.
GTATAGTCCTAAAGTTGAAGTTTTTGGCAAGTCCTGGAGTGTGCATGTGTCTGTTTATATTATAGTTAGTTTATTAAAATGATACATAAGATACATTGTGGGCTTTTTCTCAGATTTTTCACTGCAATCATCCCCACAACTATAGATAGAATCTGAGCAAAAATGTAATACCATACATTATTTATGACTGCAGCCATATTGACAACATAGAAATGAAAGCTCAAACTGACCAAATGTGTTCATATTGCTTAAAAAGCAGACTTTTTGCCATAACAGTTAGCTGTCACTGTAAAGGTCATAGTAAAACTCATTTTCGGGTGGCGTCCATCTTGGAAATATGCAAAGTAAAGGTCCAGACACACCTAATCATAAAAATAAGTATTCCATTGAGTTTCTCATGCTCTGAAACCATGAAATAGACACCAAGTTTGCATTTCTAGCCCATCTGGTTCAAAAGTTATCGCCAAAGCTATTTTCTGATAGGGGCCAATATTGAGGCGGCCATATTGGATTTCCAGCAAAAAATTGACCGGGTTGTCCATATAGGTTGTGATCCTACTGGGTCATAGATATTATTTCTGGTGGCCAACCTTTGATGGCAGGGCAAATGCAGCACACCCCCCTTTGCCCCCTGGGTAAGAGGCAAATATTGTACTTTTATTCCACTACAATTATTTGAAAACTTTAGTTGCTAGTTACTTTGTAGATTTTGATTATTATTACAAAACAAACAGTAACCACTTCAGCCCATATCGGCTATTTGAAAATAGAAGATCTACAAGCTCTCAAATCACATTTGAGGCAACCTAGGGAGGCCAGGGCCGAGCTCATGCCTCCTTCAATGCATGAGAGCCGTCTGACCTTCTTATCACCTGACAGGGGAGAGTTTCCCTGGTTGGACGTAGCGTGTGGAAGGAACACGTTCCAACCAGTTCCCTTCCCCTCCAGGGGGAGGCAGTATAGTGACCAGGATTACTGAATGTTTTTGTGAGGGTACCTACCCTAGGAGACACGGGGAGAACATGCAAACTCCACACAGAAAGGCCCTTTCGCCAACCCCACGTAGGGTGTGGGCACTGATGACGCGGAGGAGAGAACACGCCCCCAGCGTCCCCTGCGGGAATCGAACCCAGGACCTTCTAGCTGTGAGGCGACAGCGCTACCGACTGCGCCACCATGCCCCCTTTTTTTTTTGCGGTGCCAACCGCTCTACGTTTGACTCTGTCTGCGTGTCCGTCTGTTTGTGTGAGCACGGGATGAGCACGGCAAAGAAGCAAACAGCTATAACTTCAGTTTGCAGCATGCCACCAAGTCCAAATTTGGTATGTGGACTTAGACCACCAATAGGCACGAGCATGAATTGATGAAGTTATCAAAGAGGGGTCCAGGGACCCCCAGAGCCCGTATGAGCACGGGATGAGCACGGGATTTTAAACAGCTATAACTCCAGTTTGCAGCATGCCACCAAGTCCACATTTGGTATGTGGACTTAGACCACCAATAGGCACGAGCATGAATTGATGAAGTTATCAAAGAGGGGTCCAGGGACCCCCAGCGCCCGTATGAGCACGGGATTTTAAACAGCTATAACTCCAGTTTTCAGCATGCCACCAAGTCCACATTTGGTACGTGGACTTAGACCACCAATAGGGACCAGCATGAATTGCTGAAGCCCCGCCCCCTCTGTCTTCCCATTGGCTGACCTTCAAACAGCCATAACTCAAGTTCGCAGCATGCTATGGAGTACAAATTTTGTACATGGACTAAAGCCAGCAATAGGGACTAACTGTCATTACTTAAGCCCCGCCCCCTCTGTCTGCCCATTGGCTGGGCTTTAAACAGCCATCATTCCAGTTTGCAGCATGCTACCAAATACAAATTTGGTAAGTGGACTCAGACCACCAATAGGGACGAACTGAAATGAGTTAAGGCCCACCCCAAAGGCACCGCTTCCTTCACACAGGGTGTGATTTTTTTTAACTTTAATTAGTATTTTTAGTTGTATGTCTGTATTGTATTTGCTTTGTGCAGGAGCCCAGGAAGACTAGATTCATGTGTCTCTAATGGGGATCCTTTAATAAATATAAACATTACCTGAGATGTCATACTGTGTCTCTACAGTGTGGTTGATGTGTGGCAGGTGAACTCTACAGGTTACATGACCTGCTTGTCTCACTGTCACATTCCTCCAAATATAGATTTAAAATAAATAATCAGTTCAAGACTCACCAGGGTGCTTCTTCTTCCAGTATAAATATATCAGTCCTAATCCCACTGAGCCGATGATCACATGCAGTGTAAACGTCCCTGCATACACTGCTCCAAATGATCCTCTCTTTGTGGGAATGTCACTCTCTGAAACACAGTGAGTTTGATTGATTGATTGATTGATTGATTGATTGATTGATTACTTTATTAACAAGTTGCAAACAGTACAGAACTACAATGACACAATAAATGTTAAAAGGATATCACAAAGAAGCCTTGTTTCCATTGTGGTCTATGTGACTGTTACAACATTATACAATTAAATCAATTACATCAACAGTTGTGTTAAATGGTTCTATTCACTGTCCTGTGGTCCAAAGCTCACAGGTTTGATTCCTGCCTGCCTGGTCTCCATTAACAGCCATGTGTCCTACATGTTACAGTAAGGGCAGATACACACTGCAGGACCTTAAAGTGGTCGGGGGGGTCATCTCGTTAAGCATAACACACTGCAGGGGTTTATTTCTTGAAATCGGCTGTCATAATATCGTTGTGGTTTCACAACACGATTGACCCCCGACAAGGGCTGACACACTGTAGGATAGTTCACTAGGATGCTATCTCCAGAGTCAGACCCAATACATACATTTGTGTTATTCCAATTCATTTTAATCGACTTATCCCTTGATATGCCCCTCTCCCTCTCCCTCTCCCCCGCTCTCTCCCCCGCTCTCTCCCTCGCTCTTCCCCTCGCTCTCCCCCTCTCTCTCTCTCTCGTCAAGTGCGCTGAAGCACTCAGTCACAGTGCTGCCATGTCTTCTTATTATAAGCGACGGTTTTTCTGTAAAGTTGCTTGAAAGTGTAGTTGCTTTTTTGGCCTTGTTTCCTAATGTTGTTTGAACCAGTTGTTCTCAAACATTTTCATGGCAAGGACCACCAAATTAATAATAATAATTAATTGTCCGCAGAGGTGCAGACCTCCCCCTTCTGAAAATATGTTGTGCCATAGACCCCCATACAAGATCTGTGTGGATTTGGAAAATATCCCCCCCCCCCCACCCAAAAAATAAAAAAAATAAATTAAAAATAGCCTATCTACAACGTGAGCTTGTAGATCGTCTATTTTCAAGTATCCAATGTATTTGTATGTAGGCTTAAAGTGCTCATAGTCACTTTTGTTGGGCTTGTTTTCACAAACCTGGTTGCTTATTTCTCTCGCAACATCTGGCAACACTCACAGACAACTACACACACACACACACACACACACACACACACACACACACACACACACACACACACACACACACACACACACACACACACACACACACACACACACACACACATCGCTCGCTCTCTGTGTCTTTCTCTCTCTCTATCTCTGTATTCAAATAAACATCCCCCCTTCGAGCACGCTTACTCTCATTCTGTTTTATAATAATGTTTAACTTAATACAGGACTGGACGGTAACTATGCGGGGGATCTGTTTGTTGTGGTCAGGTCCACCGATCTTCCATAGCCACGGTGGCTGTAATATGCTCTCATTAGCTGTAGCGTGCATCTCCTCACAAGGTGGTCGCAGCTCCTTTCATATTGTATGATATTGTCTGCTGTCCTGTCTGGGACACATCTGAATATCTAACAGGGTAGTTATCTGAAAACGGTCGGAAAGCTGCCGCAGAGCGGATAATCGCGACCACATCGTCTCGCGGAACCTTTCACACACAGCGAGCATTAGCTCGCCGATCAAAGGCCGATCTGTGTCAGATCGGGAGGTTTTGTCGGCGAGCGCCAAAAAAGGTCGGTGACAGCAATATCGGAACAAATATCCTGCAATGTGTACCTGCCTTAAGTCACTCTGCTTAAATAGGTTCAAATATCACCAAAGTGGAAAAAGCAGCACTCCAGAATAAAGAATGCAAGACTGGTTCAGATCAACATTCTTATTTATTGAGAAGGCTTGACACGTTTGGGCCTCAGCCTTCCTCAAAGAAGATTTAAAAAGTGTTAATGGAGGTGTAGACTCCTCTTTTAAGCTACACATCATCATCCCCACCTGTGTGTGTGTGTGTGTGTGTGTGTGGGGGGGGGGGGGGGGGGGGGGGGGTCCTTGTTTGACAATCAGTTAATCAGCACCATATCACAATCACAATCAATACAGCAGTTCACAATATCAATATACAATCACAGATCATGACAAAATCACAGACACTATTTGTTTTAATTATTTTTTAGACAGTTTATACATCATGGTTGAAATCATCTAAAACGGCACAGAATGACCACATCAGGGACTCAAACATCAAAACACATCAGAAAGACTTTAAACACAAATGCATAGTGACCTCTGACACTCCAATAAGATGAACAGAACACATTCCTTGTTTATAGGCTTATAGGTTATAGGTTTGTTTTGAGGGTTTGTAGGATAAATCATGGTTTAAGCTCTGTGGTTGCATGGTGTCGAGTTGATAAATCCAGAACATTTCTCTGAGATAACAATGTGTGGAGTTTACCCCCTCTAGTGGCAGTAACTTGTTCAACACCTACAAAGCACACAGATGAGGTGAACCATGATTTACCTCAATGTAGTGTTTAGACACCATGTCATATTCACTGTTGTCTGTGTGTATTATAGCAGTGTTGTGTTCAGAGATCCTCAGTTCTAGGCAGGGACAGGTTATGTAAACCACATTGGTGGAGTTACAGTTGATGACATGTTTTTGTTTATACTTTCTGCCTGTCAAATGATGTGAGAAGAATTTGCAATTGGTGATTTATCAACTCAACACCATGCAACCACAGAGCTTAAACCATGATTTATCCTACAAACCCTTCTTATAAACAAGGAATGTGTTCTGTTCATCTTATTGGAGTTTCAGAGGTCACTATGCATTTGTGTTTAAAGTCTTTCTGATGTGTTTTGATGTTTGAGTCCCTGATGTGGTCATTCTGTGCCGTTTTAGATTATTTCAACCATGATGTATACTCTGTGATGTCTAAAAAATAATTAAAACAAATAAACGTCTGTGATTTCTTCATGATCTGTGATTGTGTGTACTGATATTGTGAACTGCTCTATTGATTGTGATTGTGATATGATGTTTTAACTGATTTATATTTTAAATGTTATAGTTGTTGTTTTTTTTACTTTAATTAGTCTTTTTAGTTGAATGTCTGTATTGTATTTTCTTTGTGCAGGAGCCCAGGAAGACTAGATTCATGTGTCTCTAATGGGGATCCTTTAATAAATATAAACATTACCTGAGATGTCATACTGTGTCTCTACAGTGTGGTTGATGTGTGGCAGGTGAACTCTACAGGTCACATGACCTGCTTGTCTCACTGTCACATTCCTCCAAATATAGATTTAAAATAAATAATCAGTTCAAGACTCACCAGGGTGCTTCTTCTTCACGTATGACTCTATCAGTCCTCTTCCCACTAAGTAGATGATCACATACAGTGTAAAAATCCCTGCATACACTGCTCCAAATGATCCTCTCTTTGTGGGAATGTCACTCTCTGAAACACAGTGAGTTTGATTGATTGATTGGTTTATTGATTACTTTATTAACAAGTTGCAAACACTACAGAACTACAATGACACAATAAATGTTAAAAGGATAACACAAACAAGAAGCCTTGTTTCCATTGTGGTCTATGTGACTGTTACAACATTATACAATGAAATCAATTAAATCAACAGTTGTGTTAAATGGTTCTTTTCACTGTCCTGTGGTCCAAAGCTCACAGGTTTGATTCCTGCCTGCCTGGTCTCCATTAACAGCCATGTGTCCTACATGTTCCTCTAAGTCACTCTGCTTAAATAGGTGCAAATACCACCAAAGTGGAAAAAGCAACACTCCAGAATAAAGAATGCAAGACTGGTTCAGATCAACATTCTTATTTATTGAGAAGGCTTGACACGTTTGGGCCTCAGCCTTCCTCAAAGAAGATTTAAAAAGTGATAATGGAGGTGTAGACTCCTCTTTTAAGCTACACATCATCATCCCCACCTGTGTGTGTGTGTGTGTGTGTGTGTGTGTGTGTGTGTGTGTGTGTGTGTGTGTGTGTGTGTGTGTGTGTGTGTGTGTGTGTGTGTGTGTGTGGGGGGGGGGGGGGGGGGGGGGGGGGGGGGCAATCAGTTAATCAGCACCATATCACAATCACAATCAATACAGCAGTTCACAATATCAATACACAAAATCACAGATCATGACGAAATCACAGACACTATTTATGTTTTAGACAGAGTATACATCATGGTTGAAATAATCTAAAACGGCACAGAATGACCACATCAGGGACTCAAACATCAAAACACATCAGAAAGACTTTAAACACAAATGCATAGTGACCTCTGAAACTCCAATAAGATGAACAGAACACATTCCTTGTTTATAAGAAGGGTTTGTAGGAGAAATCATGGTTTAAGCTCTGTGGTTGCATGGTGTTGAGTTGATAAATCCAGAACATTTCTCTGAGATAACAATGTGGGGAGTTTACCCCCTCTAGTGGCAGTAACTTGTTCAACCCCTAGAAAGCACAGAGATGAGGTGAACCATGATTTACCTCAATGTAGTGTTTAGACACCATGTCATATTCACTGTTGTCTGTGTGTGTTATAGCAGTGTTGTGTTCAGAGATCCTCAGTTTTAGGCAGGGTCAGGTTAACATGTAAACAGCATTGGTGGAGTTATTTACAGTTGATGACATTTTTTTGTTAATACTTTTTTCCTGTCAAAGTATGTAAGAAGAATTTGCTATTGGTGATTTATCAACTCAACACCATGCAACCACAGAGCTTAAACCATGATTTCTCCTACAAACCCTTCTTATAAACAAGGAATGTGTTCTGTTCATCTTATTGGAGTTTCAGAGGTCACTATGCATTTGTGTTTAAAGTCTTTCTGATGTGTTTTGATGTTTGAGTCCCTGATGTGGTCATTCTGTGCCGTTTTAGATTATTTCAACCATGATGTTATACTCTGTGATGTCTAAAAAATAATTAAAACAAATAACGTCTGTGATTTCTTCATGGTCTGTGATTGTGTGTACTGATATTGTGAACTGCTCTATTGATTGTGATTGTGATATGATGTAACTGATTTATATTTTAAATGTTATAGTTGTTGTTTTCTTTTTTCTTTTTTACTTTACTTAGTATTTGTAGTTGTACGTCTGTATTGTATTTGCTTTGTGCAGGAGCCCAGGAAGACTAGATTCATGTGTCTCTAATGGGGATCCTTTAATAAATATAAACATTACCTGAGATGTCATACTGTGTCTCTACAGTGTGGTTGATGTGTGGCAGGTGAACTCTACAGGTCACATGACCTGCTTGTCTCACTGTCACATTCCTCTGGACATCATAACAGTGTTGAGAAGGTTTGTCTGTCACTGAGGGTCCAGCAGGAAGGAGGGTTCCATTACTGAACAGCCAAGACATCTCAGGTTGTGGATACCAGCACCCAGAGTCACATGTCAAAGATACACCACCGTCTTTTCGTCCATTTGAAGAGATCACTGGCTGAGACACTGACCCTGTAAAAACATAAAACATATAAATATGATCATCAATATATCCATCCATCCATCCATCCATCCATCCATCCATCCATCCATCCATCTATAATGCTGACAACATTTACAAATCTAAAATCTAAAGCTATGGATGCTACAACAAGAGAGAACATGTAAAACATTCTTTCCAGAAACAGCTCGGTGAGTTCTACTGTAATTACAATGTTTTTTTTTCTTGTTTTTTTTTCAATTCAATCTTTATTCAAGACACACACAGGGGGGTCCGTGAGGACTGAGGAACACTTAAAACATATAAAAACAAAACAAAAACAAAACAATAAATAAACAAGGTATATACAAACAAGGCAGGACTTTTAGCCTTATCTCTGCACATACAGGCTAGAGCGCCAGTGTCTCCATAGCTTAGATGACAGCCTAACAGAGCTCTTGGCAGGATTAGAGAGTGATACAATAATGCTGTTCACAGAGTCTGTTAACCTGTACATAAATCTATACATCAGGTTTGGTAATACAGCAGGGCAAGTGGGTACATTTATTTCTACAAACATTTGACTGGCACTACAGCATCTTGGGGCTTTGAGCAGTAGCCTCATATCAGTCGTTATAGGCCACTGTCATTTTTTGCAGACTGCCCTTTTTGTAGCGTCGCCACAGGTGGGCAGTGTATAGCGGAGTACAGTAAGCTTTAAAAAGTGAGATTTTCACTGGAGCTGAGCAGAAATTGAATTTGCGAACAAGCATTTTGGCTTGAGCATATAGTTTACGGCGCTGTCTAAAAATATCTCTGTCATCAGATAAGGTCATTTGTTATAGAATGACCTAGATATTTGGTCTCCTTGCACTCTTTCAGTGTCATACCAGACAGATAGAAGTCAGGAAAAACCAGCTTACTGTCTTCCTTACTTCTCACGATCAGAGTTACGCTCTTTTTTGCGTTGTACTTGATATCAAAACCAATGCCATACTGTGAGCACACTCTTAGTAACTGCTGGAGACCAGCACTACTAGGACATAGGACCACCAAGTCATCTGCAAACATGAGGTGGTTAATGATACTGTCACCAATGATACACCCTGTTTTACAGGCATTCAATTGTACAGATAAATCATCCATAAAAACATTAAAAAGGAATGGAGATAAAATGCTGCCTTGTCTTACCCCATTGGTCACATGGAATGGGGCGGAGATAGAGTTACCCCATTTAACCAGCATAGTCTGGTGTGAATACCAGTAAACCAGAATCCTTATCAAATATCTGGGGGCCCCTCGCAGACATAATTTGTTAAAAAGTTTACAGTGACTGACTCTGTCAAAAGCTTTGGATGCATCGATAAAACAAGTAAATACAAGTAAATACAAGTGGTGTTTTGACTTCAGTATTTGTCCAATATCTCCTTGAGTGCAAAGATACACATGTCGGTGCCATGTTTCTGTTTAAACCCAAACTGATTGTCAGCTGTCAGTAAATACTGCTCCAGCCTACTGAGGAGAACTCTTTCCAGTACTTTTGATACAATGCTGGCTATAGCTATCGGCCTGTAGTTCTCAGAGCTATTCAGCTTACCCACCTTGTCCTTAATGACAGGCACTAAAATAACAGATAAAATTGATGTTGGTAGTGAACCATGAACCAAAAACCCAGTAAAACAAATGGCAAGTAAAATGTGCAGTTTCCTATTGGCATTTTTCAAGTGTTCAGCAGCAATGTTATCCAACCCACAGGCCTTATTGTTGTCTAGTTTCAGGACAGCTTCAAGTATTTCCTGTGGGGTGATAGCCACCTCCTCATCTTTATCGACTGTGCCAACTTGGAAGGGCTTACTTGGGATACAATTAAATAATTCATAGAACCTTTTCTGCCACAGATTGCATATGTCCTCTGGGCCACTTGCATCATCGACACTTGACGGTAACGATGTTTTACAATTATTAATAGTTCTGATTTCTTTCCAGAAATCAGTGGCACTATTATTTTGTAATTTTTTAGCAAGTGCATCGGCCCGCATTGTATTTTCCTGTCTCTTAATAAAACGAAGTGCATATTTAAAATTAGCATTGGTCTGTTTTTTCCGTTCAAACAGGTGACCAGACTTATATTTGCCTGATCCGGCCCATTCTTTAAAAGCCCTACTGGCATCTGCATGTAGTTCTGCTACATATTCATTCCAACCTGGCCTGGCAAGGCCCCCATTTGACCTGTGCTTATGTAGAGGCTTGCTGGCAGTTAAAAGAGACTCCACAATATGTTCATACATTGTGCACAGATCAATGCTATGTTGTGGGTTTTTACAATTTAAGTCATGACACAGAATGGCCTCCTTAGGGAGTTTGACTTCATCTAGCAGAGCATTAGTTTGGCTTTGATATACTTCCAACTGGTGCTTGGTAGCCTTGGTCCAATCTAGTTTCCTAGGTCTCTTGCTGCCCTCTGCTGGTGATAACACAGGTAGATTACCAGTATTGATCAACATGGAGAGAGGAATATGGTCAGTAGTGGCCAAGGCATAGTTGATATGCATGGACTGTAAAGAGTCATGTGCATCTACAGTACTTATACAGTGATCGAGCCATGAGGTTGTATGCCAAGCCTCGCTGATATAAGTGTAGCTATCAGAGGGTAAAAGTGCCTTGCTAGAGAGGATCAAGCCATACTCAGTGCAGAACTGGAGAAGATGGTTACCAAATAATGCCTTGCCATCTGATATGTCCGCATTCATATCACCCACTACATAAATGCAGGTGGAGGTGTTGTCTTGGATGAAAGACATGATACATGCCAATCTATTAAGATACTCATCTTCATTTATGGTGCATTCATAGGGTGTATAGACATTTAGAATTATGAACTTCTTGTCGCTGCAGTTGAACTCAATGCCGATTTGATTGATTGATTGATTGATTGATTGAATACTTCATTAACAACAGTGTTTCCCCTAAATGCTTGTAACAACAGCAGGTGAAGTCTTTATCAATTATTATTCTGTGCTATCAGTAGGCCTACGGCCTACAGCCTGTCTGTCTGTCTGTCGCCCATAGAGGAAGGCAGAGAAGTGATGCTATGGTAGTGATACAGGTATTTAAGGTTTTTCTTAACAGGCAGGTAGGAAGTTACCAATGTTTGGGTCCTCATAACACCACACAGGTTACAGTGTTGTGAGAAGGAGGTTTATTAATGGTTGTTTCCTTGCTCTATGGAGTGCAGTGTTGTCTTTGATGTGAAGTGTACAATGTTGTGTTGCAGTGTGACTCAGGCCTGCTGGCTCTTTAGTCACAGCATCACTAGGACAATCACACTTACCAACAAAGAGCTGGATCAAAGTGTAGATGTGGAGTTGTGGAGCAGAACATCTGTAGGTCCCCTCGTCTGAGAGCTTCACCCTGGACAGTTTCAGTGACATGTTACCATCAGGAAGCTTCTCAGGAAACAGAGACGTCCTCTCTTTGTACAACGGGTTCAGTTCTTGGCCATGGCTGTAATGTCCATCTTGGAGGAGATTAATGAGGTACAGCTTCAGGTCAGGTCTGGACCACTCCACTGTCTTCCTGCCCATGTTGAACGGTGGTTTAATGAGACATGGAAGGATCACCTCATCTCCCTCTTTGACCAGGATGTCCTGAGAAGACCCAATGACCTGATGTTGACCTTAAGACAAAACCAAATGAAGCATGGTGTTAGTTCATGATGCACACTGGACTCATACTGTAATCAGCTGTCAGTCAGCCAGTGGCATCAATTCAGCAAAAGCTAAGGTATGGCAAGGTCATAGGTCACGTCAGCACGGTAGGAAGCCATTCCCAGTTGGGGGGGATATATTTGTACCGGGACACATGCACGAGCGCCGTGCGTGCATGTGTGACCAGTGTGCGCTTTTTTCGCGGTTATTCCCCTTTTATTTCCGTTTTTTATTACTTTCATTCGGTTAATTAGGTACCAAAGAATGTAGAGGGGGGGTGGGGCCGCTCTTCCACCTTCAAGCAGCTCACACAGCAGCCAGCAGCCCTCCCTTCCAGGCAGCGGCCGCGGGGTCCTAGTGCCGGCCTCATTTGAGGCTTTTTTTTCCTCCTCTTTTTCCCCGTGGCCTCGCGGCCCAAATACCGGTTTGCGGGTTAGGGTTAGGGTAACCCTATCCCCCCCGTCCCCCCCCATTCCTACAGCCCTGGGTCACGTGACAGCATAACATCAAAGGCCACCAAACACTCATAGGCTATATATATCCTACTAGAGGTCCGGGAGGCCTACGGCCGCCCGAAACCCCTAGCCGCGCACGGGGCCCAGCGTGGGCGCGTGTATATATGGGATGAACATTTGGGGAAAAAAAAAAAAAAAAAAAAAAAAAGTTGTAATGTAAAAGTAAAAAAATTGAGAAAAAAATTGGGAAGAAATAATATTTTTTATGTTTCAGGGGGTCCGCGGACCCCCTGGTGGTCCGCGCCAAAGTCGTCGGATGAAAATCTTCAAACGGTAAAAAAAAAAAAAAAAAAAAAAAAATCATGCAGGTTCTTGCTTGTTTCTGGCGTGGCATCCCAACCTGGCATCCCAATGCCGGCGATGTGTACTTCCGGGTTGCATAATGATGACATCACTGTCGAATCCTTTGCTGTCATGAACCTAGCCTGGTGTGTTGACCAGTAATGATGACATCACTGGCTAATCCTTTGGTGTCATGAACCTAGCCTGGTGTGTGGAGCAGAGCAGAGCAACGTGCTGTTGTTGTTTTGGGGATTTTCAATGGCGGGCCGTCGTGTTGTGTTGGCCTCGGTGGTACGCACGGTAAGCGGTAGGAAGCTGCTTCCACTTCCGTTGTGTCCGACATTTGGTGAGTAGAATTAATTATGTTGCGAGGTGGGAACGGTGTAGTGAGGCATGCCAGGTGCCCTACGCGAAACGTAAATTCAGGCCGCCCGCCGTGGCGACAGTGTTGGCGACATGTGGTCTGACGGTGTTGTGTTTACTCGATAACAGAGCTGTGGGGTGTCGCCACCGAGGGCACGGAAGTTGCTCGCCATTTATATAGTTAGATAATACATTGCAAAACCCAAAACCCCCCAAAAAAACCTGCCACTGTGTGGGACTAAACACAAAAACAACATATCAATGTCACTAACAACACAAGCCACAACGCGCACAATGACTTCGCGCAGTCTGTAGGCCACTTCACACTGCTCAGCACACATCTGCCCCCTCGAAGCATAATTAATTGCGGCCAACACAAACTCACAACATTACGGTCGGCCATGTTGTTCCTTAGCGTCATCGCTGACCACCGCCCAGCGACACCCAAACACAACGAGGCGGACCAAATTTCCTCTACACCATTGTGTTACCTTTCATTTGCTCCGAGGTGGAAACTGGAAAGCCTGCTGACGCGAGGTTAGTTCCCTTTAGCTGTCAGCACAGTTGCCAGGTTGCGCGCGCCAAATAAGCAATATGGTCTGTGAAATTTCCTCCAATTTGCCTCCATTCCTTCTCGCTCAAAATCGCTTTCACCTCGCTTACAATTAAAGGACATGGCAACACTGCCCTTCTAACAGGGCTCGCTGTCTGTCTGTCTCTCTCTTTCTCTCGGCGAAAGAAAGAGAGAGAGAGAGAGAAAGAAAGACGTGCGCGCGCGCACACACACACACACACACTCACACACACACACACACACACACACACACACACACACACACACACACACACACACACACACACACACACACAAGAGAGAGGGGGAGACAGACAGAAAGAAAGAAAGACACTCACGCGCACGCGCACGCACGCACGCACGCACGCACGCACGCACGCACGCACGCACGCACACACACACACACACACACACACACCAGTGGCGTACCCACCATAGAGGCAGGGCAGGCGGCCGCCTGCCCAACTAAAATCTAGCCTCCCCTAGAAAATAAAGTAAAAGACTGAAAAACTGGCAGTGAAAAAATCCGAAGAGAGTAGTGGCCGTCGGACCTTCACGCGGGCAGGCAATCACTACCGTATCCATTCAGCAGAGCGACGTCGCCTATAGTGATGCAAATGTTGCCTTTATCTTCATGGGGTGCCAGGAGTGCCAGGTGTGGGGGTCTGGGCCATCACCCGTAGGCCTACTCACCTGGCATAAAAGGGGCTCTGAGTCTGAGAGCAGCTTGAGCCACCACCGCTGAATAATTGATTGATTCATTGATTATACTTGCATATTGTTTTTATTGTTGTTAACTTGTGTGTGTGGGGGGGGGGGGGGGTAGGTAGAGAAAAAAATCTCGCCTGGCCTAAATGTAATTTCTGGGAACGCCACTGACACACACACACACACACACACACACACACACATTCTCTGTCTTTCTCTCGGCCAGCAGCAGCAACAGGTCAGTATGTTTTTATCTTTCTTTCACTTACTAAGCCATTACTTTCACGTCTGTGTGTGCGCGCGTGCGTGTTCTCATTATTAAAAGACGCATCCAACTCACCCTCCGTCTGTCCACATGCACTGTTGTCGCAAACACACAAAAACAGCGCTCATTTCTCCACACACATTCCTGTGTGTGTGTGTGTGTGTGTGTGTGTGTGTGTGTGTGTGTGTGTGTGTGTGTGTGTGTGTGTGTGTGATTATGGAAGACAAGATGACGATATAAAGGACATTCAGTCTAAATGTCTAGCTTGCTAATTCTCGCCTACTACTACTACTTTTGTATTTGAAACTTTACATTTGTCTAAATATTATAAACTCTCAGGACAGCCTAAGTACTAACATCATTTATGAAAAGGCTACTATAGGCTACACAGTGAAGTCGGACTGAATAATGACTGAAACGTTTTTTTTTTATTTTTTTACTCTCTTGGTGTGGGGATTATCTTGCACAGTCGTTGTGAATTAGCAAACTGGACATTTAGACTGAATGTGTCCTTTATCCTCATCTTGCGCTAATGCATGCAACTGTTTCGCCAGGTTTTCTTTGTGTTGTTTCTCATAAGCGTGCATCCGTTGTCTGTCAACAACACAGTAGTCTGTGCCTTGACTTCAGCGCGCTGACTCTCTCCCCACACCTCCCCCGCCCCCTTGCGCTTCAACATGTGAAAAGGCTGTTCGCCGGATTGACAGACAGAGCCAGACACACGGAGCGGACTCCCCACTACCAGGGGTGCTGCAGCAATATCTTATGCTATGATAAATATTGTATTAATGATGTTATATATTATATAACATCAAATATAATAATACATTATTATATCATAATGTCATATGCTGTATTACAGTACATAACACATATTTGACATATACATTATATCTACAATATACATATACATACTATTATGACATATAAATACATACTGTACATATTTAAATATATTTATAATAAATATAAAATATACACATGAGCCATAAATGACACAGTCTTTACAACGGCTCTTACAAAGGGGTTCGCGATGTTTTCATTTGTATCCAACGATTTTGTTGGCTAGGGAGCTAGCGGGAAGGGTGCCCGTGTTACTGTATATGC
Source organism: Gymnoscopelus microlampas (assembly GCF_963454915.1). NCBI lineage: Eukaryota > Metazoa > Chordata > Actinopteri > Myctophiformes > Myctophidae > Gymnoscopelus > Gymnoscopelus microlampas. The sequence goes on along the minus strand of NC_139953.1, from coordinate 48,706,759 downwards.
TGTATTAAAGTACAAAACACATATTTAACATATAAATGATATATACAATATAACTATACATACTATTATGACATGAATACATACATATTTATATACATTTTTCAAATATATATATACTATACACATGAGCCATAAATGAGCCAGAAGGTCTGACTCTGCTAGTCTGCGATGGAGCCTGCCGTTCCAAGTTAACAAGCAATACTCTACAGCTACATTCTATCATTTAAATTTAGAATGGAAAATAATCATCACCAGGGCACATTCAACAGCCAAGTATTATAATGAAAACACTAAAGCAGCTGAATTAAACAATTATTTTACTTTAATGGCAGCATTACACCATTCCAGTGTGCCTCTTCCAACATGCGTTATTCTAGGTACTGACTGTCAATGGCGCTGTGCGTCTTCATGCGCCTCTCAAGCTCACGCCAGCTATCCATATTGGCACGGTGCACATTTGACTCCTCATGGTCTTTAAGAGTGTGAGTGATGAGTCTTGGGAGGCATGCGATAATCCGACAGACCTTTTCTCCGACTATGTGGCATGTTCTAAAACCTCTGCATGTGAGACTATACTGACTTCGCTTGCCAAATAGGTAGGCCTACAGCAGAAACAGAACACTGAATCGGATGATTGTGAATACACTAACCATGACCTGCGAATGGTTTCTCTGTTTTGCATATGCATATAATATCTGTCTTTGGTAAAACAACTATGTGATTGGCTTTTATCACTACCGCCATCACCATCATCATCTCCACCACCACGGCTCTGTGGAAAATCATGTCCTCTAACTGGACGGGACCTCTCCTAACAATATCAACCCGTTGGTCACTGGTAATATGCATTGGCCAGTGTATTGTAAACAGTATTGTAATGTTTATTTTGTTACTGTTGACTCTGTTTTTGAGCATTGTAGCCTAATGCAGTCAGAGTCTGTTACTTCTGAACAGTTCGACTACACTAAGCTTTGTTGTAAACCCTTTCCAATGAGAGCATATAATGTTTATTTTGCAATGTTGACAATGCAGTTTTTATATATTGGTGTGTGGGTTGTGTGAGGGTGCTCACATGCCATGTTTTTTTTGTGTGTGGGGGGGATGCCCCCCCCCCCCCCCCAGTGACAGTCCAATGTTAACGCCCTGCCAGGCGCTCGGCTCGACAAATAATTCCACTGCCCTGCGAGGCTCCAACTGTAGTAGCCATGGTTCACATGACGCTCGTCTGTCACATGATATGACAGTCATATGTTTCAGGGTTACAACTGTAGTAAAAATAAACAAAACTACTTTGCTATTCACCGAAACAAAGGCTGTTTTGTGTTGCTGAAAGTCTATTCTCCAGGATGGGAAGCCTCTCAGCACCCCTTCTCTGTATAATACACTTTTTGGGCAGAAAATAAAATAAGTCTGCGAGACGGAAATTATTGTATTTACTCATCTGCGCCCCCTACAGATCTGGCCAATATAAATTACCATTGACTGAGAGGCTTCCCACCCTGGAGAATAGACTTTCAACAACACAAAACAGCCTTTGTTTCGGTGAATAGCTAAATAGTTCAGTTCATTTTTACTACAGTTGGAGCTCTCACAGGACAGTGGAATTCTTTGTCTATAAACAGAGCCGAGCGCCTGGCAGAGCGTTAGAGAGAACTCACTAAACGCTCTGGACCAGAGTTATGTCTGGAGGCAACAAATCTCTCAAGAACAGATTCTGTTTTTCCTTTTTATGTGGCCATGGGTTCCCAGATTGGGAAGCAACAAGCTAACCACACTATTCAATGGTGTCACATGACACTTCTCCTGTGCGTGCATTCGTTCATGCGTGTGACCGGTTCCGTGCGTGCGGGTGCCGGGCGTGCACAATAGCCTACTAAACGTCACGATAAAGCCGGTCTAGTCAGAGAGTCAGACACAAACACCAAACAGTGGTTGAAACTCCACTAAAACTTCATAGTTATTTAGTAGTAACCTTGAAACTAGACAGTGTTAGTCTGGCTATGATGGCCGTGTGTGTGTGTGTGTGTGTGTGTGTGTGTGTGTGTGTGTGTGTGTGTGTGTGTGTGTGTGTGTGCGTGCGTGTGTGCGTGCGTGCGTGCGTGTGTGCGTGCGTGTGTACAGTCAGTACACTGTATAACTAAATAACTCAAACATTCTATCTATCTACAGTATCTATCTCCATAACTCCAATGTAACGTTTTTTTCTCTCTCTCTCTCTCTCTCTCTCTCTCTCTCTCTCTCTCTCTCTCTCTCTCTCTCTCTCTCTCTCTCTCTTCCATAACTCCATGTAAATAACTGTTAACATTACCTGTGACAGATGTGTTGTAACAGCTGCTCCAGATTAGCAACATGTAGAAATAAATACATGATTTTACTGTTAAAACACTGTGTTTTAAAGACAAATGTGAGACGGAGTGATGCTCCATGCTTTGCTGCTCCCTCACAAATAGGATGGCCAACATTCAGAAATGGAAAAACAGCGGTGTGCTGTTGATGTGTGGCCAGGATGTTTTTTGGGCGTATTTTTTTTTCTTTTCTTTTTGGTTCTTTATTTAGGTTTTAGGGTTAGGTTAGGGTTATGTTATTTAATTCTTTTGGGGGAGCCAGCCTCCCAAACTCCTGAAATGCATAGAAATCTATGCATTTTGGAACAGTTACTGTAACAGTTGCTAAACTGCTGCTGTAGCGTGGGGGGAGGAGAAGAGGAGGAGGAGGAGAGGAGACAGCTCATTCTTTCAGAATAGACACACAGTTTTGGGGCCATGAGGCACGTTGGCTGTTATGCTGTTGTAGCTCAGTCCTTGTCTAACTAACTATAAGCTAGTTAGTATGATATACCGTACCCTCACATGCAGCAACTTATTTTCGGTAGAGCAATGCCTATGTTAGATGCACGTGCACCTTTATTTTATTTCGCCCACTTGAACCAGCGCACATTTTTCCACAAACACAATGAGGAAAGTCTCACAGGCTTTTTTTCTTTTGTAACAAAAAAAAGGCATGGGTTTCCGAGGCTAATGACCCGTGATTACAGATTGCCCCTTGGGTTAAAATTGCAAGAGAAGCACACAGAAGTAGTTCCACAGCTATTTGTTCTTCTTCCAGAGATCATTTTGTAATTAAAGAAAGCCTCTGCACTATATTAACTAAACTACACATGTATGAACAACAACAACAACAACAACAACAACAGCAGCGTTGCTGGGTGTACTGCTTGTGTTTAAAACAAAGTATTGACCACTGTTTCACAACTTTTCACTGTTGCTGCAGTTTCTTTCTCTCTCTGCTGCTGCTGTGCACTCGGGGCTAGAGGTTAATGTAAAAAAAAAAAGGTTCCTATCACTCAAATATTTGGCAGCCTCCCTCTAATAACTGAGGACCCCTAGGGGTCCCCCACCCCCTGTTGAAGACCTATGTATTAATATATAATAATTATATAGACTTTATGATTAGTAATCAAACAATTTTACAATAACCTTTGTTTTCTCTCAGAAGTCTATGAGTTGGGTTGTTAGACAGAGATGCAGAGCCTAGTACTAACCTACAGTAAAACAATAAACTGCTTTGAATTTAAATGTAATGCATTTTTTGTACGTTTAGTATGTTTTGGGAAATTAACGTGGGCTTTAATATAAATCCTTTGCATTGTGTTGAATCGCATCGTATCGTATTGTGCAGAATTGAATCTCCATGCATCAAATCGTAATCAAATTTCGTCAAATCGGGAACAGGGGTGAATTGTACCGCACCATTTTTGGAACCATGAACTTTAGTTAAAAATGTTGAATTATGAACTGTGAACTTAACTAGTTCATTTTAATATGTGTGAACTGAACTTTGAACTAGTGTGTGTGTGTGTGTGTGTGTGTGTGTGTGTGTGTGCGTGTGTGTGTGTGTGTGTGTGTGTGTGTGTGTGTGTGTGTGTGTGTGTAAGCAGCTAATCTTCGGCACCGTTGGACCGATCTGCGTGAAACCCGACATTTTTCACATCGCCCTGCTATAGCGCCACCAGGAGGCAGATTTTAGGAAATCGGTACAAATTATCTCTATAGTCATGCAGTAATCAAGACTTATCTGTCAGATTGGTCACAGAACATCCTGATTGGCTAGGATTGGCTTCCAAAGTTTGCAGGAGTGCTCCTTTTTAGCACAAAATGCCACAGATCATGAACACAACGTCAGATTGCTGTGAAACTTTGCACATTAGGCCATGGAAGAAATGCCACCATACATTCTTCACATCGCGCCCATGGTGGTGAATAGCCTATAGGCCGATTCACGTTTTGGCCTATAGGCTATAACCCTTGAACCGTAGGTCATACAACCAAAACATTCCTTGGATCATTATGCATCCTCTCAAATAGGCCACACCCATTTCCACTTTAAAACATTTTCTGCCATGTTGCTTCTTTTTGCAAAACACACTTTTTGCTACAACGAGAGAGAGAGAGAGAGAGAGAGAGAGAGAGAGAGAGAGAGAGAGAGAGAGAGAGAGAGAGAACACAGAGAGCTCTCACATGACTCACCCTCATAAACATATTACAGTCTTCACATCTCTTCCGAACATCTGCAAATATTTAGGTCATTGTACTAGAGTATAATTTGTTTCCTGCATGAGGCACACAGCTGCCAAACATTAGAAAACCACTTGAATTCCTGCTTTGAGGTTTTGAAAGTAGCTGGTCCTTCCCCCCTTCCCCCCCTCTTCCTATCTTCTACCTCCCTATACTGTATACCTCCGCACAGGCTCAGTCCCAGCTGCTTTCAAACAAGCCGTGGTGCAGCCTCTCCTCAAAAAGCCAAACTTAGGCCCCTCCTCCCTTTCCAATTTTAGGCCAATCTCACAACTCCCGTTTCTTTCTAAAGCCCTGGAAAAGGTAGTCTACCTTCAATTGCAAGCTTTTTTAATTACTCACGATATTCACGACACGTTTCAGTCCGGCTTCAGACCTGGACATAGCACCGAAACCGCACTCCTAAGAGTCCTAAATGACATACGTTTAATCACTGATTCAGGCCACCCAGCAGCCCTGGTGCTCCTCGATCTGTCAGCTGCATTCGACACAGTCGACCATCGGATCCTGCTGTCCAGATTGGAGCACCAAGTTGGCATTTCCGGAACTGCTCTTATATGGTTCAGGTCTTATCTCACTGACCGCAGTTTTAAAGTTAGACTAGGTGATTTTAACTCTAGCACGGCCCCTCTAACCTGTGGCGTCCCTCAGGGTTCTGTTGAACTTCCTCTCTGACATTACATCTTGGATGAACACTAATTTTCTCACTCTGAATGAAAGCAAGACCGAAGTCATCATTTTCAACAATAACCCTAGCTCACCCATCACCTCACTCGGTCCCCTCAGTGATAACATCCGTTCTTCTGTTAAAAGCCTTGGTGTCACCTTTGACAATAACCTTAAATTCGTTAAGCATATTAGCTCTGTGGTCAAGGCTAGTTTCTTTCAGCTTAGGCTTCTAGCCAGGGCAAAGGCCTAGCTGCCCCGTACCGACCTCGAGAGAGTCATCCACGCTTTCATTTCTACTAGACTAGATTACTGTAACGCTCTCTACGCAGGCATTGATCGGTCAGCTATCAGGCGCCTTCAGCTTGTTCAGAACGCCGCCGCTCGCCTCCTCACCAACACTAATAGGCGGGACCATATCACCCCAGTCCTCGCTTCCCTCCACTGGCTCCCTGTCCGCTTTAGAATTGATTTTAAGATTTTAGTGTTTGTTTTTAAAGCCCAAAATGACCTGTCCCTCCATATTTAGCTGAATTGATCGATCCACATGTCCCAACAAGAGCCCTGAGATCGGCCAATCAATCTCTCCTGATTTTGCCCGACACACATTTCAGGACCAGAGGAGATCGTGCGTTTGCCTTGGCCGGTCCCAACCTCTTACATGTTCGCTCTGCTCGGTCTCTGACGACTTTCAAATCCCTATTAAAGACTTATTTCTACTCTATTGCTTTTAATTCAATTTAATGTAAGTCTACCCTTGTAGCCTATGATCCCACGTACTGCTTATTGTATTTCACATTTTGCTCTTTTATATATTGAAACAATGCCAGCCTATGTTATTATGCTCTGTAATGTGAAGCACTTTGGTTCGACTTTGGATGATGTAAATGTGCTATACAAATAAAGTTTGATTTGATTTGATTTGATTTGATTTATACTGTATAGTGTTCAGACAGTCTCTACTGTCATACACAGAGAGGGTCGATACTGTTCGCTCCATAGCCAGCAAGTCCAACAAGTCCTTCATCCTATTGTCAATACTGAAACACTTTCCAGTTCATCATAATGTTCAGTTCATACGTCTATCTTTATAAGATATTTTTGGGCTTTTCTGTATTTATTCATGGTTTTTAGTGGAGATGGACAGGAAACATGGAGAGAGAGATGGGGAGAGACATGCAGGAAAGATCATAAGGAACGGGACACGAACCTGTGATGCACTGTCAGGCTACTTTATAGAGTGTGGTGAAGTACATATATGTGGGAAATTGCCCTTGTAAAGGAATATAAATAACAGGCGTTTCTCTTCCTCACGGTCAGATCATCTGGTTAAAGTCTAAATGTGGACGTTTAGTATGTTTTGGTAAATTAACGTGGGCTTTAATATAAATCCTTTGCATTGTGTTGAATCGCATCGTATCGCATTGTGCAGAATTGAATCTCCATCAAATCGTAATCAAATTGCGTCAAATCGGGAACAGGGGTGAATTGTACCGCACCATTTCTGGAACCATGAACTTTATTTAAAAATGTTGAATTATGAACTATGTGTGAACTGAACTTTGAACTATGTGTGTGTGTGTGTGTGTGTGTGTGTGTGTGTGTGTGTGTGTGTGTGTGTGTGAGTGTGAGTGTGAGTGTGTGTGTGTGTGTGTGTGTGTGTGTGTGTGAGAGGGAGAGTGAGAAGGTGTCACCAGCGTACAACCAGTCTAATTCTGTTTAATACCTGGGAGCTGACCAGTTATTATTCAAATTATTTTAGATATTCTACAAACATCAAAAATAGCAGATGTACAAGCTCGTAGAGCCTGTGAGCTTGTAAATCTGCTATTGAGAACCAGTGCTCTACCCCAGTGGTTCCCCAGTGGTCTGCGACCCCCCAGGGGACCACCCAAAATAATCATATTTGAACTGGAGACCACCCAAAATAATCATATTTGAACTGGGGACCACCCAAAATAATCATATTTGAACTGGAGACCACCCAAAATAATCATATTTGAACTGGAGACCACCCAAAATAATCATATTTGAACTGGAGACCCCCCAAAATAATCATATTTGAACTGGAGACCACCCAAAATAATCATATTTGAACTGGAGACCCCCCAAAATAATCATATTTGAACTGGAGACCACCCAAAATAATCATATTTGAACTGGGGACCCCCCAAAATAATCATATTTGAACTGGGGACCCCCCAAAATAATCATATTTGAACTGGAGACCACCCAAAATAATCATATTTGAACTGGGGACCCCCCAAAATAATCATATTTGAACTGGGGACCCCCCAAAATAATCATATTTGAACTGGAGACCACCCAAAATAATCATATTTGAACTGGAGACCCCCCAAAATAATCATATTTGAACTGGAGACCCCCCAAAATAATCATATTTGAACTGGAGACCACCCAAAATAATCATATTTGAACTGGAGACCACCCAAAATAATCATATTTGAACTGGAGACCACCCAAAAAAATCATAATTGAACTGGGGACCCCCCAAAATAATCATATTTGAACTGGGGACCCCCCAAAATAATCATATTTGAACTGGGGACCCCCCAAAATAATCATATTTGAACTGGGGACCCCCCAAAATAATCATATTTGAACTGGAGACCCCCCAAAATAATCATATTTGAACTGGGGACCCCCCAAAATAATCATATTTGAACTGGAGACCCCCCAAAATAATCATATTTGAACTGGGGACCCCCCAAAATAATCATATTTGAACTGGAGACCCCCCAAAATAATCATATTTGAACTGGGGACCCCCCAAAATAATCATATTTGAACTGGGGACCCCCCAAAATAATCATATTTGAACTGGGGACCCCCCAAAATAATCATATTTGAACTGGAGACCCCCCAAAATAATCATATTTGAACTGGAGACCCCCCAAAATAATCATATTTGAACTGGAGACCCCCCAAAATAATCATATTTGAACTGGGGACCACCCAAAATAATCATATTTGAACTGGAGACTCCCCAAAATAATCATATTTGAACTGGGGACCCCCCAAAATAATCATAATTGAACTGGGACCCCCCAAAATAATCATATTTGAACTGGGGACCCCCCAAAATAATCATATTTGAACTGGGGACCCCCACCCTGACCAGCACTTGGAATTGTAGGCATTACATTTAGTTTGACACTCTGCCCTTGTTAGCTGTCTCCTCTCATTTGTGTGTGTCCCCTCGCTGACCGGGTTCTAACATCTGCCCGTTGGGCTTCAGTGCCGTTGCCACGCGTGTCACTGGCGTGTGCGTGTCCTCACTGACCTTAACTTCTTCAAACAAAGCTGGTCTGTTGGGCTTCAGTTCTGCTTGTTTGTTTCACTATGCATCAGCGCAGTCCCTGTGTGCAACTGTCTGTCTCCCCAAGGAGAGCACGCCTCCCCCCCCCCCCCCTTGGGTTGTGTAACCCTAACTGGGTGTGTGTGACTGAACCACACAGAAGTATGCCTGCGGCAATGGCGGAATGTGCGCTGTGCCCTTTAATGCATGGTAGGTTTACTACTGTATCTTTCCATTGTGGCAGTGATCTTAAGTTGAGCGCTATTAAATGGTATAGGCCAGGGGTCTTCAACAGGGGGTCCGGGACCCCTAGGGGGTCCTCAAAGTTACTACAGGGGGTCCGCCAAATCTTTGTGTGATAGGATTTTTTATTTTACCTTAACCACCTGAACCCCTGGCATCCATTTTCTTTTTTGCCAAAAATAGCCGATCTACTTAGATCGGCTATTTTTGGCAAAGAGGCATAGGTGTAGAGGGATAAAAGAGCAGACCACGTAAACAAAAAATGCTGAATCTGAAACACAATTTTATACAATATAGAGGGTCCCTGCTTCATCTCTCTCTCAGCTAGGGGGTCCTTGGCCTGAAAACCAGAAATAATCATATTTGAACTGGAGACCCCCCAAAATAATCATATTTGAACTGGAGACCCCCCAAAATAATCATATTTGAACTGGGGACGCCCCAAAAATAATCATATTTGAACTGGGGACGCCCCAAAATAATCATATTTGAACTGGGGACGCCCCAAAATAATCATATTTGAACTGGGGACGCCCCAAAATAATCATATTTGAACTGGAGACCCCCCAAAATAATCATATTTGAACTGGAGACCCCCCAAAATAATCGACCCCCCAAAATAATCATATTTGAACTGGAGACCCCCCAAAATAATCATATTTGAACTGGGGACGCCCCAAAATAATCATATTTGAACTTGGAATTGTAGGCGTTGAGGTATTATATTTAGTTTTACTCGGTTCAACAGATACATATTGTGAAAATAGCTGATCTACAAGCTCACAGCGCCTCACGTTGCGAGGCCTTGTGAGCTTGCAAGATCGGCTATTTTTAAGATGTTTGACTCTTTCTTATATTACCCCCCCCCACACACAGGTTGAGAACCACTGTTCTAGTGGACCAGGGTCAGATTAAGTCTAAATTGTTAAAGTGGCAATAACCAAAAACAATACATCATTTGGTCCCCATTTGGGGACAAAATATTTTTAGGGGTAGAATCGTGAAAATGTGTGCAAAATCTTTGAATATATATATATATATATATTTTAAAGCAAACATTTTTTACTCAAATCTTTGCTTCTGAGAGGGCCAAGCAAGATTTCTGTCTGAAAAGGGAAGCTCCTTGAATTCAGAAAAACATATTTAGTGATGCTGTAAAGCAGAATACTCTTCAGACAGAACTCTATGCATGTTTGTTGACTGGCTTTCTTTTTTAAACTGTGCACTGCTTTATAGCAACATGATTGTTTTTCCATGTTTGGAAGCCATTCCCTCACTGTTCTTTATTATTACTGTATTTTGAAACAAGATCAAGTAAAGCTGTAATTATGGCCCAGTAAGAGTACAATATTTTCCTCTGAGATGGAGTAGAAATAAAAGTATAGACAATTGGAAATACTCCACTAAAGTAAAAAATCACACCTGTGTGAAGGTAGCGGCGCCTTTGATACATTTTGTCATCAATAAGTGTTTATAATGTGTTTATAGCCACGTGTCACGTGAAGCTTGACCAATCACTTTGTTGACGTGTCTGACCAATCAGAACGTTGACGCAAAAGCCAGGTATAGAGGGCTACCGCTAGCGCCGCTAAAAATACCTCAAATGAGGTATGTACTTAGTTACTTTTCACCACTGATAAGAACACAAACACACAGGTTGGGACAAGTCAAGTCATTTGTGGTGATAGGAGAGGAATGTACAGCGTTTGGCAGAGAGTAACTATGAACTCAGATCTCAAAGTGTGGTTCGAGGACCCCCAGGGGTCCTTGGGGGGGTTCCAGGGGGTCCCCAGCAAAATTATTGAATACATCAAAATCATTTTAACCTATTCAGCCATTTATACGTTGGCTATTCAAAAATAGAAGATCTACAAGCTCACAGGCTCTACAAGCTTATACTGTACATCTGCTATTTTTGATATTTGAAAAACAATCTGAAACATTTTTTTCTTTTCTTTTTTTTTACATACATCTTCTCTTCTGGGGGTCCCTGGCAAAAAAAAACATTTTCAGATGGGGGTCCACGGCCAACTTCATATCAATTTGGGGGTCCTTGACTTGAACATTTTTGAGAACCACTGGGGGAGAGAAGCCTCTGGGAAACAACAAGTCCCCGGTTGGCTTCTCGGCCCGGTCTATGTGTCTCTGAGCAACACATTTAACCCCTAACTGCCTCCATAACGCCCACTGCTCCTGATACTTAGGATGGTTAAAGGCAGTGTGCTGTGGATGCATGTGCATGCACGTGCGCGCATGCACATAGCCACTCAGCTCAGTGCTAGTTGAAATATTGTATTCAACAGTGATTTTTAATGTATCTTATTACTTAGTTGTATTGATAATTTGTTGTTTTTATTTTTGTTTTAATTAATTATTTTATTTTCCTTTTAGTTTTATATAAAAGCCTTTTTCATAGACTCACCCACAAGTACTTAAAATAATCAGACAACTTGTCCTGAATGATTAAAAAAAAATAATAATAATACTTTACAGTGCTCTCAAAACAGTGGTTTTAAAACAATCATAATAAGAACTTCCAACAACGGTCACGGATAACCTCGTGAGTGTCTGGAACAGCTCTCGTTCTTGGGTCCTCTGCTAAGCGATGGGATCTATTCCAAGTTATTACATAATCTGTAGGGTCCCAGTCCTACAGGTGGCCCATGTAACGTTTAACCAGTAACTTTGTACGGATTGTGGTGATGATTAAAATCCTCTGGCTGAATCCCTTTTCACACTCTGCAGTGCAGAGACTTATTGTCTCTCATTGTGAGAGGAATTTAAACACATTTAATTCCATGGCTTTTCTCGAGTAGCCTAATGTTATGCAAAGCAGCCAGGTAGAGGGCTATGTGTTGAGGCGCTGTCAACGCATGTTGACGGCTCTCACAGCCCATCCCTGGTTAAAGAGATATTTCTCTTTCAAACATGTTTGGGGTCATTTTATCGTCTACTCAGGCTTTTGTGTTTCACCCCAGATAGTTTTTAAGTTGCTTGATTCAGTATTTATATATTTGACATTAATTTTATCAGACACGCCCCCTTCCTATACAAACTCATTGTAACTTCAAACTCCATTTGAACCAGGATGGATTAATTGAAAACACCCGTCCTTGGTTCTGGTGACTCATATTGTCCGTCTAATGTGTGAGTAGAGTGTGTTTTTTCAATTACTTTTTTCTTTTTTTAGAAATATTGTTTTGGAAAAAAATAATAATAATACAATAACACAAATTAATTAAATTAATGAAAAAAGTAATTGAAAAGCCATGGCCACCTCATGTATTAGAAGGATAATATCAGTCACCAGAACCCAGGAACATTAGAAGAACACAAACACACAGGTTGGGACAAGAGAAGTCATTTGTGGCATTAGGAGTGGAATGTACGGCGGTTGGCAGAGTTATGAACTCAGATTACAACTCAACAACCTGAGGTTGTTGTCACAGCTTGCCTATCAGATCCAGAAGGCTAACACTATGAATAAATAGACTATAGTCAGTGTAGTATATTGTCATAAGGAGAAGAAGTTGAAAGGTCCAGACCAGTAATGTTCCCCAAGTCGATTTATTGGACAAAACAGAGTACAGAGCACAGGAGCACATGTCAGCCTTGCTGCTACATGGTGTGGCCGGAACAGAACAGAGCAAGAAGAAGAAGGGCAAGGAGGCAAGGGGCAAGAAGGGCAGGAAGGGCAAGAAGGCAAGAAGGGGAAGAAGGGGCGGTTTCTTTGTCCTCACATTATTTATAGGCAGACTTCACATGTGTGTGTATGTACTTGCATACACTGGATGTGCACGTCGCTAGGTGTGTGTGCTACATCCTCTTGTTTGTGTGTGTGTGTGTGTCCATTGTACATAAGAACAACACCCCAGGATGCTAGAGGTCAGCTAAGGTCAGATGACCTCTGGGAAGCCTCCTTTGAACTGGACATCTAGTGTTAGAGCAACCACTCTGGAATGTGCACTGTGGACCACTCAGTATCCAAACTTATGTCTCTGTGTGGGTGTTCAGATTGGCTCTATAAGTCCATAAATGTGTATCAATTTACCACATTCCCCCCTACGGAGGGCCCTATTGGTCCTTCGTAAACAAGGGTACAATGAAGAAAATCAAACACAAGTAAGAAAACCATAATTCAAAACATACTCCTCAAAAAGACAGAACTCATCACACCACAACATCTCATAGGCCCCCCTTGATAGACAAATTACTGTGACACAATCAGACAAACATAAAAACAGGCATTAAGATTACACAGTATTGTCATAAGGTGATTCACATTCAATTGAGGGGCGGTTTCTTTGTCCTCACATTATTTATAGGCAGACTTCACATGTGTGTGTATGTACTTGCATACACTGGATGTGCACGTCGCTAGGTGTGTGTGCTACATCCTCTTGTTTGTGTGTGTGTGTGTCCATTGTACATAAGAACAACACCCCAGGATGCTAGAGGTCAGCTAAGGTCAGATGACCTCTGGGAAGCCTCCTTTGAACTGGACATCTAGTGTTAGAGCAACCACTCTGGAATGTGCACTGTGGACCACTCAGTATCCAAACTTATGTCTCTGTGTGGGTGTTCAGATTGGCTCTATAAGTCCATAAATGTGTATCAATTTACCACATTCCCCCCTACGGAGGGCCCTATTGGTCCTTCGTAAACAAGGGTACAATGAAGAAAATCAAACACAAGTAAGAAAACCATAATTCAAAACATACTCCTCAAAAAGACAGAACTCATCACACCACAACATCTCATAGGCCCCCCTTGATAGACAAATTACTGTGACACAATCAGACAAACATAAAAACAGGCATTAAGATTACACAGTATTGTCATAAGGTGATTCACATTCAATTGAGGGGCGGTTTCTTTGTCCTCACATTATTTATAGGCAGACTTCACATGTGTGTGTATGTACTTGCATACACTGGATGTGCACGTCGCTAGGTGTGTGTGCTACATCCTCTTGTTTGTGTGTGTGTGTGTCCATTGTACATAAGAACAACACCCCAGGATGCTAGAGGTCAGCTAAGGTCAGATGACCTCTGGGAAGCCTCCTTTGAACTGGACATCTAGTGTTAGAGCAACCACTCTGGAATGTGCACTGTGGACCACTCAGTATCCAAACTTATGTCTCTGTGTGGGTGTTCAGATTGGCTCTATAAGTCCATAAATGTGTATCAATTTACCACATCAGTGTTAGAGGCTGTGTGCACAATGATACAGTAGAGAGAAGTCTGTTAACCCATTCAATCCGGGAACGCATCTGTGTCATTTTAGATTTCTTTGGCTATTCAAAAATAGCCGATCTACTGTGAGTTTGTAGATCTGCTATTTTTGAAATATATATTCAAAGATTTGTAAAAATCTTTGAATATATATTTATAAGCGAACATTTGCAACTGTCAAATGTCTCAACAAATGTCTTCATTTTCCTGAAAAACTATATCAGTGGTTCTCAAACTTTTTCATGTCAAGGACCCCCAAAATTATGTATTTGGCCGCCGATCCCCATCAAAATATGCTGTTCCAGGGGACCCCCCCCAGATTGTATTTTGTCTGTGTGTGTGTGTGTGTGTGTGTGTGTGTGCCGTGTGTGTGCGGCTTGTCAGCGTGTGTGTGTGATTGTAATTATACGTATTCAAAGATTTGCACAAAATGTTCAAGATTGTTTAAAAAATGTTTTGAATAGCCAAAGTATAAAATAATGGTTTAAGTGGTTACACAGATACGTGCCCGGTTTGAACTTTGAATGGGTTAATGAATGAATTGAAGATACAAATGAAACGTAACGTACACAAGGCATGGATCGGGGGCAGCGGAGGTCTAAAGGTTAGAGGAGCACGTTTGTGATTTAAAGGTTCCGGTTCGATTCTCCGGACCGGCAGGAAAAATCTGAGTGGGGAAGTGAAAGGCCACCACTCACCCCGCCCCCAATACAAGGGAACCCATCGACAAAGAAAGGGGAGTCACGGGGCTCTGAATCTTCTTGAGAGATTACCCCTCGCCCCCAACACAGCTGAAGAACTTTGAGCAAGCCACTGAACCCCCAACTGCTCCAGTGGAGCTGCTTAGTGGCCAACAAGACTGTGGTTGTACTGGTCAGCTCCCAGTACAACAGTATCACACTGTGGTTGTACTGGTCAGCTCCCAGTACAACAGTATCACACTGTGGTTGTACTGGTCAGCTCCCAGTACAACAGTATCACACTGTGGTTGTACTGGTCAGGTCCCAGTACAACAGTATCACACTGTGGTTGTACTGGTCAGTTCCCAGGTTTTAATGGTTGTGAGAATGTGAAGCAGGGTGTTACTGGGGGGGGGGGATAATAAATTCAATTCAATTAAGTTTATTGTCTGTACGATCAAACAAGATGAGCTAAATATGTATTATTATTACACTTATTATTATTATTATTATTATTATTATTATTATTATTATTATTATTATTATTAATAACAATAGTATTAGTGTTGTGTTGTTATTATAGAGAAGGTCAAGTATTAGCTAAACAGTTGTGTTGATAAAATAGAAGATTGAATAAGATACGTTATGTATCTTTCATGACCTTTCCCCGCACTGAGCAACTCTTACCGTAAGTACCCTACTTAATGCGCAGCAACATTCGGCTGGGGGATCACTATACCGGGGTTACTCGTGAGTCGGTTCAGGGCTACAGTGTGACAGCAGCAAAGCATGGCGCTTCATCACTCCGTCTCACAACTCAGTGTTTTAACAGTAAAATCATGGATGTGTATTTATTTCTACATGTTGCTGATCTGGAGCAGCTGTTACAACACATCTGTCACAGGTAATGTTAACAGTTATTTATGAGAGAGAGAGAGAGAGAGAGAGAGAGAGAGAAAGAGAGAAAGAGAGAGAGAGAGAGAGAGAGAGAGAGAGAGAGAGAGAGAGAGAGACTAACTATGCAGTGCAGTGGAGTGGAGTCAACCACTGTTTGGTGTGTCTAACTCTCTGACTAGACCGGCTTTAAAAGGCTATTGTGCACGCCCGCACGCATGGAACCGGTCGCACGCACGACTTATCGCGGACTTATTTGATGTTCTAACACAATAAACATTCAAGATTTGGAATGTGAGAATCAAGGAATGATGGGTACAATTTCATCCATTAAAAGGCTAAAAGTAGGTCTATAGAAATGTATCTGATGACTGAAGCAATCTAAGACCCATCTTTAACACATCGGGTGCCAGTCGCGTAGATCTACGCCAAACGATTTAAAGCCGCAGTGTGCCAGTCGCGTAGATCTACGCGACTCGCATTTCCCATGTTAAATCGAAAAAGTGCACATTCCGGAATTTTTTTCGACCCATTTCCGGTTCCGGGGCCGACCGGAAACGGAATAAAACTGGTTCCGGTTTTTTCGCTCGCATCCGTTTCCTGTCTGGGCGTCAGCTTAGAATCGATTTATCTCCCTTGTGGGTTTCCTCACCGCATCGCCCTGTCTAACGTTCTCGCCTGTAACTTCAAAATGGCGGCACGGATCGGCTCGGATTTTTTTGTTGTTGTTTTTCACGGATCCCGTGTTTGTGTCGAACCAAATGAACGCGGATTTTAAACGGATTTAGCGGGGGCTATGACGACATGAAAAAAACAAAAAAACAACAAAAAGAGCTTGGCACTGGTAGGTACATTATGAGATTAACCTCTGGCGTCCAATAACCATTCATTACTTAAAAGTGAATATCTGTATGATGGCATGCACTGGTGACCTCCCCTAGAAACTTTTTAACATTGTAGATGTAACTAGAAACAAATTTCCTACGAAAATTTAAGTGTGCCTGCGTTGGCTGGGGGTTTATGCGGTAGGTGGGCCGGTCGTCCGGCAAGTTTTGATGTATACATTGGCGGGGCCGTGTCAACCGTGTGGGAGGAGTAGCATTTTGATCCCTTCGGGCGGCCAAAAAAGTAAAGAAAAAAACAGCAAAATAATGTTTCAAAAATTAATAAAAAATAAACCGAAAGTCAAAACAGGAAAATTAAAGAATAGAAAAATTACCCTTCAAAAAGTGTTTTGATGTAAAAAAAAAAAAAAATCGGGAAAAAAAAAGTTCGAAAAAAAAAAATGTAAAAAAAAAAAAAAAAAAAAAAAAAAAAAAGTTCGTAAAAAAATAAAGTCCATGACAAAGTTTGGGGGCGGTACCATGCTGCAAACAGAAGTTATGGCCATTTAAAGCCCAGCCAATGGGAAGACAGAGGGGGCGGAGCTTCAACACACAAAGCTCATTGGTGGTTACAGCTGCCACATGGATTATAGCAGGAGCCCTAGAGCCTCCCCGTAACCGTTAACATGGGAGTGAATGGGGGAGTGAGGATGATGATGGTTAACATGGGAGTGAATGGGGGATGATGATGAAGAGTAAAGCAAGTGAGAACTAGAAAGAAATTTCCTACGAAAATTTAAGTGTGCCTGCGTTGGCTGGGGGTTTTGTCGCCGTGGTACCGCGAAACGGTGTAAAAAGTAATGCGGTAAGTGGGCCGGTCGTCCCGCACGTTTTGATGTATACATTGGCGGGGTCGTGTCAACCGTGTGGGAGGAGTAGCATTTTTATCCCCTCGGGCGGCCAAAAAAGTAAAGATAAAAACAGCAAAATATTTTTTAAGAAATTAATAAAAAATAAACGGAAAGTCAAAAAAGGAAAATTAAAAAACAGCAAAATTTAAGGTAAAAATGAGAATCTAAAACAACATTTGAAAAAAATGTAATAATTTTTAAAAATATATAAACAATTACTTAAATGGGTTTGAGTGCTTGTTTCACCCACTTCTGAAGGTCTGACGCAGAAAGTGCCCATTATACTATTGTTTGCAGTCCCCCATTTAGGGGGGGTAGGCAAAGTTTCGGAGCATTTCGGGAAATTTTCAGAAACCGGAAGTGAATAAATGGTTTGAGTGCTTGTTTCGCCCACTTCTGAAGGTCTGACGCAAAAAGTGCCAATTATACAATTGTTCGCAGTCCCCCATTTAGGGGGGGTAGGCGAAGTTTGGGAGCATTTTGGGCACTTTTCAAAACCGGAAGTGAAATATCCACTTCCTGTTGTGACGGTTGTGTTCGCAGACCCCAATTTAGGGGGGGTAGGCGAAGTTTCAGATCATTTTGGGCACTTTTCAAACCGGAAAAAAAAAAAAGTTCGTAAAAAAACAAAGTCCATGACAAAGTTTGGGGGCGGTACCATACTGCAAACAGAAGTTACGGCCATTTAAAGCTCGGCCAATAGGAAGGCAGAGGGGGCGGAGCTTCAACACACGAAGCTCATTGGTGGTTACAGCTGCCACATGGATTATAGCAGGAGCCCTAGAGTGTCTGGGTGGTTTCCCCCCCTCCCCGTAACCGTTAACATGGGAGTGAATGGGGGAGTGAGGATGATGATGGTTTTGCGCGGTACGTGCGGCCAAAAGGGGCGGAGTTTCGATGTTTTTGGCTAATAACGTCGCCATGGTAACGCGTGACGGAAAATCGTTTCCGAGCACCCGATTCCCGACCAGGCCGCACGTTTTGATGTATATATTGTTGCGGTAGTGTAAACCGTGCGGCCTGTACGCTCCGGCAAACTTTTGCGGGAATAAAGAGTATGGATTAATAAATCCGGCGGATCTCAATAAGTGTGCCTCTACCATTAACATGGTAGGCAGACTTAATTAATAAATCTGGCGGATCTCAATAAGTGTGCCACTGCCATTAACATGGCAGGCACACTTAATGAGTCTGAATTTGGGACTGAAAGGGGGCGCGGCTACATGTTTTTGCTAATAACGTGGGCGTGGTAACGCGAAACGGTGAAAAAAGTAATGCGGTAAGTGGGGCGGTCGTCCCGCACGTTTTGATATATACATTGCGACTAACGAGTAAACCGTGTGGGAGGAGAAGCGTTTTGCACGGTACGTGCGGCCAAAAGGGGCGGAGTTTAGCTGTTTTTTGCTAATAACGTCGCCATGGTAACGCGTGACGGAAAATCGTTTCCGAGCACACTACTCCCGGCCAAGCCGCACGTTTTGATGTATATATTGCGGCGGTAGTGTAAAGTGTGCGGCTGTTACGTACGACCGAATTTTGGTGCGTGATAGAAACTTGGATTAATAAATCCGGCGGATCTCAATAAGTGTGCCCATGCCATTAACATGGCAGGCACACTTAATTAGTCTGGTTGCCCTAACAGGGCAATCAATCACACTATAGTACTCTTCCCACTTTCTTTATTCTTTTTCTAGATAAACTTTATTTTGCCGCGCTACTCCTCCCTTAGTTTATTTTTTCCCACACTCGTGCCATATATCAAATTGACCGGGTTCATCGGGAATCAATGCCCTATCATTTTGCTAAGAGATTGGTTGTTTGGTTTAATTGATGCATTAAATAGTGCATTAAATCCCCCCATCCACTTTAATGGTAAAATGAAAAAACTCCCATTCAAGTATTTTTTTTCTCAGAAACCGTAAGGGCTAGAGTTACAAGACTTGGAAAGGTGGTTCATTATTTAGTCCGAAATTATGAAAAAAATAATTGCACCAGTCGGCCTCATGGTGGCGCTATAACAGCCCACGTTACGTTTTGGCCTATAACTCTTGAACCGTAGGTCGTAGAATAAAAAACTTTTTTCCCCTAGATTTCTTGGGTTTGACGCAACTCCCCGATATAGCCCATTTGCTTTTTTTGTTTTTTTTAGGTTGGTGGCAAACAGTTGTTTACTTGTGGTTGTGATAAAATAATACGATCCACTGATGGACTAATCATCATGGCTGTTTTCATTAAGTTCATACAAGTTCATCTTAAAGTAAGACAGCACTGATCTTTCTTATACTTTTGCTTCCTTGTTGTGTAGGCCTATGTCTGTGTGTCTTCAAATGTGTAAATGCTCACTTTTAAGGCATCAGTAGGCTTAGGCTACTGCTGGATTATTCTCTTCAATTTGTATTTGCTGCCTTTGGAGTGAAACTGCTCTGGTCTGTACCTGGTCTGTTCATGTGATACTGTTGTGTTTTGTTGTTGCATAGTAGGCTAATGAATAGAATTAGTCAAATCAATCTCTTATCAGGACAGGCAGGCTATTTCTCTGTTTGCTCTCTAACCGTGCCACTCTGAAAACAGAACTGCACATGTCAAAGAAAATGACAGTTAATTAGCACATTGTGTAGGCCTACATCATTTCTGTTTGTAGTCGAGGGATGAGACTGCATTTGAAAAGGCTTATGTTGTCTCAAGTCATTTGCACACATTGACATCTTACAATGTAGCCTTTGTTTGGTTATACTATATATATAGCCTATGAAGCCTTTGGTGGCCTTTTGATATTCATGTCACGTGACCTTGCCATACCTTAGCTTTTGCTGAATTGATGGCACTGGCTGACTGACAGCTGATTACAGTATGAGTCCAGTGTGCATCATGAACTAACTCCATGCTT
This sequence comes from Gymnoscopelus microlampas, assembly GCF_963454915.1. Lineage (NCBI taxonomy): Eukaryota > Metazoa > Chordata > Actinopteri > Myctophiformes > Myctophidae > Gymnoscopelus > Gymnoscopelus microlampas. The sequence goes on along the minus strand of NC_139953.1, from coordinate 48,686,527 downwards.
CATTTGGTTTTGTCTTAAGGTCAACATCAGGTCATTGGGTCTTCTCAGGACATCCTGGTCAAAGAGGGAGATGATGTGATCCTTCCATGTCGTATTGAACCACCAGTCAACATGGCCAGGAAGACAGTGGAGTGGTCCAGACCTGACCTGAAGCCGTACCTCATTTATCTCAAACAAGATAAAGATTACAAACATTACGAAGACCTGATCCCGTTGTACAAAGATAGAACATCTCTGTTTCGTGATAAGCTTCCTGATGGTAACATGTCACTGAAACTGTCCAGGGTGCAGCTCTCAGACGAGGTGAAGTACAGATGTTTTGCTCCACAACAGAACAGCTTCACTTTGATCCAGCTCCTTGTTGGTAAGTTTTATTGTCCAAGTGATGCTGTGACTAAAGCTCCAACTGGCCTGAGTCACACTTCAACACAACATTGTACACTTCACTCATTGTAACACTGCACTCCATAGAGCAAGGAAACAAGCATTAATAAACCTCCTTCTCACAACACTGTAACCTGTGTGGTGTTATGAGGACCCAACGATTGGTAACTTCCTACCTGCCTGTTAAGAAAACCCTTAAATACCTGTATCACTCATAGCATCACTTTATCTATATATGCCTTCCTCTAGGGGCGACAGACAGGCAGGCAGGCAGACAGGCAGGCAGGCAGACAGGCAGGCGGGCAGACGGGTGGGCGGGCAGACGGGCGGGCAGGCAGGCAGGCAGGCAGGCAGGCAGGCAGACAGACAGACAGACAGACAGACAGACAGACAGACTATTTACCAATCGTAATCTTTCGTTAAAAACCTAGGTGGCACCTTTGACCTCAACCCAAGACATGAATTGTCCGTAGGCCTACTAGCATAAAATAATAGTTGATAAAGACATAAAATTGAGGAAACTTGTAGCTTCACCTGCTGTTGTTACAAGCATTTAGGGGAAACATTATTGTTAATGAAGTATTCAATCAATCAATAAAACAATGTAATTACAGTAGAACTCGCCGAGCTGTGTCTGGAAAGAATGTTTTACATGTTCTCTCTTGTTGTAGTATGGTATCCAGAACTATATCATGTATTATTGGTTAGTAAAAGTATGAGATTTTCAGGTGAAAGCTGTGACCTTTTGGAGATGAGGCTGAGAAAGCAAGGTTTGAGTTTGCATTTTGATTTAAATTAGTCACACCCTGAAGATCCTGGCCTTTGTCCTTGAACAGGAGATCCCAGGTCTTGGTGTGAACTACAACAGTCCCTCAGAGAGCTTTTGGCCAAACCTATTGTTTTCACTGAATTAATTAAAATAGCTTTGTCTCTCTTTGAGAAACTGCTAGCCACACTCAATATTCACAGGTTTCTCTCAGTGTCACAAACACGCATTTAACTGCAGTCTACTTAAAGCTAAATTGAATTGATGTATTATTCTTATTTCTTGGTAAAAGCTTATTTTGTTGTAAGTACACAAGTGTGAACAAATGTGGTTATGGAAGAAATCAATTAGTTGCATGTAAACTTTTCTTCTTGACTCTAAGGAATAATGTCATGTTGCTTGAATCATCTCGTTTCGTTTAACTCATTCATACAAGGTTGAATACATACATGTGTGGGCTTATATTGAAGGTAATAAGATGATAAACAATGATTTCATAATATGAGCTTGTGTAAAAGTACAGTTTGATAGATACATGTTATGTGTTAAAACCTAGACAGATTGTAATCCATTGTTTGACTGAGAAGGTCCACCTCAAGAAGTCTTTTGTTCCTGGAAACCAGTTTATGAGTGGTCGAGAAGGAGGACGGGGAGGAGGTCCTATGTGAAATGTCTGTCTGTATAAAGTACAATGTTTTGGTGATTCAGGTACACTCTGTGATTGGCAATGCAGGTGTCAACGTCTGTGGAAATAAAAGCATTTCTGTGGACAAACCCTCTTTTCGAACTGGATCCTTGTTCTTCTTGCACTTAGGGAATAGTTATGGAATAGTGTTTTTCCTGTCTGATCAATGGACCAATATACGACAGTAGCATCCATAGCTTTAGATTTTAGATTTGTAAATGTTGTCAGCATTGTAGATGGATGGATGGATGGATGGATGGATATATTGATGATCATGTTTATATGTTTTATGTTTTTACAGGGTCAGTGTCTCAGCCAGTGATCTGTTCAAATGGACCAACAGACGGTGGTGTGTCTTTGTCATGTGATTCTGGGTGCTGGTATCCACAACCTGAGATGTCTTGGCTGGACGGTAATGGAACCCTCCTTCCTGCTGGACCCTCAGTGACAGAGAAACCTTCTCAACACTGTTATGATGTCCAGAGGAATGTGACAGTGAGACAAGCAGGTCATGTGACCTGTAGAGTTCACCTGCCACACATCAACCACACTGCTGAGACACAGTTTAAGATCTCAGGTAATGTTTATATTTATTAAAGGATCCCCATTAGAGACACATGAATCTAGTCTTCCTGGGCTCCTGCACAAAGCAAATACAATACAATACAGACATACAACTAAAAATACTAATAGAGTAAAAAAAAAAAACAACAACTATAAAATAACATTGAACAAGAATGACCAAAGTCATAATAAAGCCGCATGCGGCAGGCTTTTTTGGCCCCAATCTTTTCATAGGCCTGATTACTTGTTTTTTGGATTCCTTGTTGTTGTGTAGCGGCATGTGTCGTTTTTTGCGGATTTTCGCATGTGTCGTTTTTCGCGGATTTGGAACATTTTTGGGGTTACTTTATTTCGGTTTTAGGGTTAAGGTTAGGGTTATGTTATTTTATTTATTTTGGGGGAGCATTCCTGAAATCCATAGAAATCTATGAAATTTATAATAAAAAAGCCAGCACCCCAAACCCCTAAAATACATAGAAATCGTTATATTGTTGTCTGAACACTATTTATTTATTTGTGTTTAAGTATTTATTTATGTATTTATGCATTTAAGAATTATATTATTTATGTATTTGTGTTTAAGTATTTAAGTATTTAAATGCATTTATGTATTTATGAATTATATTATTTATGTATTTATTAGCTGTTATAATAATCCATTGTGAAGAATTCCTTTTTCCAGATGAGCATAACAACAACATAAAAGTTGTTCTTTAAATGGGCACACTATTTAATTATATTGATTAATATATATTAAATACATGTTTATTTATTAGACTTTAAAAACTCAACATTAATAAACAATCAACCATATTACTATTAGTCTACTGAAATAGCCTAGACTATGCCCATATCAGCAGCCAATATGTAGCCTGCTAGGGCAGGTAAATAGAAATACTGACATCTTGTTAAAAACACAACCAGATAAATAAGATGTAATATCCCATACCGAATCGATCTCAGGAGCTGTTTCATTCATGAAGAACTGTGACACTTGTGCTTGGGTCCTTTTGGTTCTTATGTTTTTGATACAGTATGTTGTTCTCCTGCGGCATGCTGTTTGTCTGATGTCAGCCAGTCCACCATGGACCACAGAAAACATACGCCGACATTATCGACATACTTTAAAAAGTTTACAGTTTGCTTTGTAAACATCTCCACTGACGCTGTCTGCAAGGCACAGCTGTGCACAGACCGTATCTTAGCAACGTGAAAGCGCTATTGTCATTGGTCGTGTTTTGAGTAATGAGCCAATGAGCTGCTGAGCACACTCCCAGACAATGGCATTATAGCCGGCGTTGCCAAGTCTGCTTATTTCCTGCAACTTGTGGACAAATTTTGCCTTGTTTTTGGCTAGTTTTTGGCTTGTTTTTGGCTTGTTTTTGTAGGTCGCCTGGCTCATTTCTCTCACTATACTTGGCAACATTGACTAACTGCGCTCCCAGTCTCCCAGTAACACAGCAGAGAGACAGGACAGCTCATAAATTGCCCTGTCATTCAAATGAAAAGCAAATTGATTCCCCGACCTTAAAATACGGGACAAAGTGCGTCCCGTATCAGTTCAATACGGGACGCGTCTTTTAGTTTCCAATTACGGGACGATTCCGTATTGTAAGGGACGGGTGGCAACCCTAGCTAATGTTTTGGGACGGGTGGCAACCCTAGCTCTAATGTTTTTTATATAAGTGGTGGCAACATCACACGGGTCTTCCCAACAATAGCTAAGATTGAAGTCAGTATGAACATGGCCAAATAATAACTTAATAGGCAAACTAGGTGTAATGAAGCACGCTAGCATTTAGGCTAACCCTCCGGCCTGAGGCTATCTCCCTTTCTCTGTCTCTGCTGCAAAGAAAGAGAGGCGGGTGCTGCAAAGCGCCGTCTCCGGGTGCTGCAAAGCGCCGTCTCCCCATTGGCTTTAAGGGGGGGAAGTGTGAAGGACAGGCAGGACAGCCAATGACAAATAGGTGTCAAAGGAGGAGAGGCGGGTGCTTCAAAGTACCGTTACCTCATTGGCGTGAAGTGTGAAGGACAGCCAGGACAGCCAATGACACTTAGGTGTCACTAAATGTCACTCGGGTGTCGGACTAGGACTAGCGCTGTTTACAGAGCCGCTGCAAGCATGCGGCTAAAAATCAGTTACATCATATCAGAATCACGATCATTAGAGCAGTTCACAATATCAGTACACAAAATCACAGATCATGAAGAAATCAAATACATTATTTGTCTTAATTATTTTTTAGACATCACAGAGTATAACATCATGGTTGAAATAATCTAAAACGGCACAGAATGACCACATCAGGGACTCAAACACCAAAACACACCACAAATCCATAGTGACCTCTGAAACTCCAATAAGATGAACAGAACACATTCCTTGTCTATAAGAAGGGTTTGTAGGAGAAATCATTGTTTAAGCTCTGTGGTTGCATGGTGTTGAGTTGATAAATCACCAATTGCAAATTCCTCTCACATCTTTTGACAAAAAGTATAAACAAAAAAAATGTCATCAACTGTAACTCCACCAATGTGGTTTACATGTTAACCTGTCCCTGCCTAAAACTGAGGATCTCTGAACACAACACTGCTATAATACAGGCAACAGTCAATATGCCACGGTAAACACTATGTTGAGGTAAATCATGGTTCACCTCATCTCTGAACTGTGTAGGTGTTGAACAGGTTACTGCCACTAGAGGGGGTAAACTCCCCACATTGTTATCTCAGAGAAATGTTCTGGATTTATCAACTCAACACCATGCAACCACAGAGCTTAAACCATGATTTATCCTACAAACCCTTCTTATAAACAAGGAATGTGTTCTGTTCATCTTATTGGAGTTTCAGAGGTCACTATGCATTTGTGTTTAAAGTCTTTCTGATGTGTTTTGATGTTTAAGTCCCTGATGTGGTCATTCTGTACCGTTTTAGATTATTTCAACAATGACATATGTGATTTTGTGTACTGATATTGTGAACTGCTGTCATGAACTTGTGTCATGACTCACATAGACCACAATGGAAACAAGGCCTTTATCCTTTTAACATTTCTTGTGTCATTGTAGTTCTGTACTGTTTGCAACCTGTTAATAAAGTAATCAATCAATCAATCAATCAAACTCACTGTGTTTCAGAAAGTGACATTCCCACAGAGGGAGGATCAACTGGAGCAGTGATTGCAGGGATTTTTACACCCATCATCATCTTAGCAGGACTGGGATATTTATACTGGAAGAAGAAGTACCCTGGTAAGTCTTGAACTGATTCTTTATTTTAAATCTATATTTGATAAATCATCCATCTATGTATCTATAATGATAACAATGATAAATACATGTATGTATCTATAATGATAACAATGATAAATACATGTATGTATCTATAATGATAACAATGATAAATACATATATGTATCTATAATGATAACAATGATAAATACATGTATGTATCTATAATGATAACAATGATAAATACATATATGTATCTATAATGATAACAATGATAAATACATATATGTATCTATAATGATAACAATAATAAATACATGTATGTATCTATAATGATAACAATGATAAATACATATATGTATCTATAATGATAACAATGATAAATACATGTATGTATCTATAATGATAACAATGATAAATACATGTATGTATCTATAATGATAACAATGATAAATACATGTATGTATCTATAATGATAACAATGATAAATACATATATGTATCTATAATGATAACAATAATAAATACATATATGTATCTATAATGATAACAATGATAAATACATGTATGTATCTATAATGATAACAATGATAAATACATATATGTATCTATAATGATAACAATAATAAATACATGTATGTATCTATAATGATAACAATGATAAATACATATATGTATCTATAATGATAACAATAATAAATACATGTATGTATCTATAATGATAACAATGATAAATACATATATGTATCTATAATGATAACAATGATAAATACATATATGTATCTATAATGATAACAATGATAAATACATATATGTATCTATAATGATAACAATAATAAATACATGTATGTATCTATAATGATAACAATGATAAATACATATATGTATCTATAATGATAACAATGATAAATACATGTATGTATCTATAATGATAACAATGATAAATACATATATGTATCTATAATGATAACAATAATAAATACATATATGTATCTATAATGATAACAATGATAAATACATGTATGTATCTACTAGAGTTTCGGGGGGCTACGCCCCCCTCAACCCCAGCCGCGCACGGGGCCCAGCGTGGGCGTGTGTATATTGGGGGACCCAAATCGCCGCAGTAAAACTGTGGAAAAGTGAAAAAAAAAAAAAAACATTTTGAAGAAATTATATTTGTTATGTTGCAGGGGGTCCGCAGGGGGTCCGCGGATCCTGTGGAGTGTTGGGAGGCGCGGGGACCCCCCTGGAACATGGCGGACCCCTTTGGTGTTTTTTTTTTTTCATGAAGGTGGTTGCTTGTTTCTGCCGCTTGTTTTTAGAGAACCTGGCATGCCAACCTGAACCTGGCAACCCTGATGTTTACACTTAGCAGATGCCGTAACGGCGCGCGCTGTATGTTTCCACGCTCGCGCTAATGAAACACTAAACGGAGAAGCTTATGATTGTGAGGTTGAGCGTGAATGTATTAGCATTGTAGTCACCTGAATTGAGCATGGAAGCAGAAGACACGGTGAAGGGGAGGTGAAGGAGCCGCTGCTGTTGTTTTTATTGTGGCGACGGAGAGAGGTGCGGAGTTTCAATGGCGGCCGTTCGTGTTGTTTCGGCGAAACCCGTCGCCGTTCGGTGTCGCTGGTGCGCACGGTAAACGGTAAGAAAGTGATTCACCTTCCGTTTTGTCCGAAATGTGGTGAGTGTATTAAATTATGTTGCGACGTGGAAAGTGTGGAGTGAGCAATGATAGGTGCCCTACGCCACCCGTAAATTGTGAAAGTCGGCCGTGGCTAGTATGTTGGCGACATGTCCTATGTCGGCGTTGCGTTTAGTCGATTACAGAGCTGTGGCTATAGCGTCAGCGGCGCGCGGAAGTAACTTGTCGTTTATATAATTAGATAATGATAACAATGATAAATACATGTATGTATCTATAATGATAACAATGATAAATACATGTATGTATCTATAATGATAACAATGATAAATACATGTATGTATCTAATAAATACATGTATGTATCTATAATGATAACAATGATAAATACATGTATGTATCTAATAAATACATGTATGTATCTATAATGATAACAATGATAAATACATGTATGTATCTATAATGATAACAATGATAAATACATGTATGTACAGTATCTATAATGATAACAATGTGAAAGTGAAAATGCAAGTGATTAATGTCTCCACACTGACTGATCACTGTCTCATATCTCTGCTTGTACAGATCATGTCAAACCTTCTATATATTGATTATATTGATCAAACATGTGTTCATGTAGTAAATGTATATATAGTGTTTGTAAGAGCATTACATAACATTATGTTCAACATATCTGTAATCTTTGTCCTCTGTAGATGTAGTGAAAAGGACTCGTGATGAAGGTAAGTTGCAGTTGATTCCACTGCATGCAATCAACTGCTGTACTGCATCTGTCATTTTATTATGGTTAAATAAAATGATGTCTAATTATTAAATATATATTCATTTGCTCTATCCCTTAAGCAACTATTTAATTAAATGTAATATTCATGAAGTGTTACCACATATACTGTCAGCTCCAGTCAACAGATTAAGTACAGATCAACACATGATTTTACTCTAATGTGTTTCAGAGATGAATCCAGCAGACCAGCCCATAACATATTCAGGTAGGTCTTCTGTTTTATTACAAGTAAGACGCGCGAACGCTGGAAGCGAACGCAGCTGGAAAATATTGTGTATTTACGGACTGTGTGTGTGTGTGTGTGTGTGTGTGTGTGTGTGTGTGTGTGTGTGTGTGTGTGTGTGTGTGTGTGTGTGTGTGTGTGTGTGTGTGTGTGTGTGTGTGTGTGTGTGTGTGTGTTTTGACTGCACTCTGGCGCCACTCTGTTGGTTGCACACAGGCAGTGCAGTGCACACATACTGCACACAGACAGACAGAGACACAATGAGAGCAGAGTTTCATAGTATGCTCCACTTGGGCGCGTTCGCAATCACTCTGTATTCTGAGGTCTTCTGACTCAGTTCTACTGGTTGTCTCCACCAGGATGAAGGCATAGCCAAGACTATGTTTTGCACCATGTTCGCCCCTCTGTCCGTGTGTGTTGTGTCCGTCCGTCTGCTAATCTCCGGCACCGTTGGCCCGATCTATGTGAATCTGTGCTCACACACTCCCTGGATGCCAAAGCAGAACCTCCGCCCCAAATGTTTCACATGGGCCTGTTATAGCGCCACCAGGAATACTCCTACAGATGTTGTCCAAATATCCCCCCCCCCACCTGTGGAATGCAGCTCCAACCTGATAGACAAGGAAAGAGAAGTATAGCATGTCAGAACAAACATAGGACAGTCAAACTGCCATGACATTTTGTTTCTTAGTCACAAAACATCACCAACTAGAAAAAGTGCTCCTCGGAGCACAGGTCTCCGCCAGGTCAGGTAGGCTACTGTGGCCTCCTGGTGGCGCTATAATAGGCCAACGTGAAAAGGGTGCCATTTCTTCTTAGGCCTTCCACGACAATCGGACACTGACTGCATTCATGATTTGAGACATTTTGTTAAAAACATGTGTTTCGCTAAATTAGACCTGTTGGTGGCGCTATAACAGGCCAATGTTAAAAGGGTGGCATTTGTTCCTCAACATAGTGTGAATGTGCGTGCGAAGTTTGAGCGCAATTGGACGGTGCGTTCATGATTTGCAGAATTTTGTTCAAAACAAGCCAATAATGCAAACTTTAGATGTCAATCTTAGCCAATCAGTATGGAATATGAAAAATCAAACACATCCGTCGTGATCACATGACTATAGAGATCATGTGTACCGATTTGCGTGAAATTTGGATAAAATTGTAAGGAGTAGTATAAAAAATGTGTTTTACACAAGTCGGCCTCCTGGTGGCGCTATAAAAGGCAGATGTGAAAAATGCAGGGCAAAGGTTTTTCCTTGACCTATAGGGAGTGTGCATACAAAGTTTTACACAGATCGGTGCAATTATAGGTAAAAACACGAATCGGCCTGTTATAGCGCCACCATGAGGCTGATTTAAACATTTTCAAATGGTAGTTCTTCCTCGGCCTAATGGGAATGTGCTTGCAAAATTTCACGGAAATTGCATGCTGTGTTCATGATTTGAGGCATTTTGTTCAAAACGGAGCACTCCTGCAAACTTTGGAAGACATTTTTAGCCAATCAGGATGGAATATGAGAAATCTGAAAGACCCGTTTCGTTTAATGACTATAGAGATACTGTGTACCGATTTGTGGGATTTTTGGACACAATCTGTAGGAGTACTGTCAAAAAATGTGTTTTGCACAAATTGGCCTCCTGGTGGCGCTATAACAGGCCCCTGTGAAAAATTTGGGGCAGAGGTTCTGCTCTGGTATCCAGGGACTGTGTGTGCACAGTTTGGCTGCGAGCAAGCCAACGGTGCCGGAGATTAGCTGTACACAGACATATCGAATGACGGACGGACGGACGGACGGACACACGGACGGACGGACAGGGGGTAAAACATACTCTCTCGCCATGCCTTTCGGCCTGGCGGAGACAATAATTTGACTGATAGTAAGAAGAAAAAAAGCGGGGTAATACATTGCTGACTAGGCCTGTTGTTACACCAATATTTAACTAAATACAATTAGTACAAAATACAATGGTAATTATAGTGAGAGTGATAGCCTTCTATAAGTTAGAGAGCCTAAACATTAAATTATGCAATACTTAAACTGTCATCTGTTGCTATAACATGATAACACACTTCAAATTATACATTCATACATTATCGATACCGTCATTGATGTCTTTCTTGCTTTCTTTATTTCTTTCTTTCTTCATTTATCAGAACTCAGAACAAATGATGAAGAAATTCGTATTGTGCTGGTGGGGAAGACTGGAGCTGGAAAGAGTGCCACAGGAAACACCATCCTGGGTCGTGAAAAATTTGAATACACGTTTTCACCTGATTCTGTGACATTGAGCTGTAATAAGGCCAATGGTGTGGTGGCTGGTAGAATGGTTTCTGTTATTGACACTCCAGGGTTGTTTGACACTGGATTCAGTAATACTGAAACCATTAAAGAGGTCAGAAACTGTATTACTTGTGCTGCTCCTGGTCCTCATGTGTTCCTGGCTGTTATCAGACTAGGGAGATACACAGACGAGGAGAGGAACGTTGTGCTAAAGATTCAGAAAGCATTTGGACAAAGTTCAGATAAATACACCATGATTCTCTTCACTCATGGTGACAAGCTTGAAGGTCAAACAATTGAAGAATTTTTGAATGATTCTCCAGAACTACAAGAATTAATCAGCAAATATAGTGGTTTTTATCATGTCTTTAACAACAAAAGTAAGGATCCCTCTCAGGTCACTGAGCTGCTGGAGAAAATCAACCAGATGGTGAAGGAGAACGGTGGAAGCCACTACACCACTGAGATGTTCCAGGAGGCTGAAGCAGCCATTCAAAAAGAAATGGAGAAGATTTTAAAAGAGAACGAAAAGGTGATGAAGAGAGAGGTACAGTTCCTGAAAAACCAATGTCAAGAAAAAATAGATGCAATGAAAACAAGGATTGAAGATCAGAGAAATGACATTGAAAAAGAGAGAAAGAAAAGAGAGAAAGAACTTGAAGAAAAGGAGGTTTCTTTTAAGAAAGAGCAGGAGGAAAAAGAGCAAGAACGGAAGAAAATTGAAGAGGAGGACAAAATAAAAGAGGAAATTGAACGAAAAAAATGGGAAGAAAGAATTGAGACCTTGGAGAGAGAGAAAAGAACAGGATCAGAAGAAAAGGAAAACCTGAGAAAAGAACAGGAGGCTTGGGAAAACAAAAGAAAAGACAGGAAAAGACAGGAAGATAAAGAAAGAGAAAATGAGGAGAAAGAAAAAAGCCGCCTGCAGGCAGAGCTTGAAAAGGAAAGAGAAACAATTGAGAACCTAAAAAAAGAAGGGGATCAAAGGAGACAACAAGAAGAAGAAAAGTTACAACAGAAGCTTCTTGAACAAGAAAAGCAGATTGAGTATTTGGGGAAGTTACACGAATACGAGACCAGACAAAGCGCAGTCATGAAGGTAATGTGAGTGTTCATTGGAAATCTGACAAGTGCATCATCCTCTGAGATCTTTACGTACAATACAGCATTCACCAACATGTTGTGTAATTGATTAAAACAATCATCAGTTACTCACATGGTTTGATCGTACGTTACATTTGAAATGACTAGCAGCTGTTTTGCTGTCTGCAATGCATTTAAATGGATTTTATGGTAACTTGATGGTCATGGGTCCTTCTGAAATACAGTTTAAGATGTCTTCTTCAGACAAACAAAGCCAGATAAAGACACAAAATTACCAAATATTTATTGAATTATGTAAAACTATGTGGTATCAGTACAATGTTGCATTGATTATGTTCAATTATCTAGTATTAGTAAAATGTTGCATTGATTATGTCAAATTATCTGGTATTAGTAAAACATATTTGTTATGTAAAACTATCTGGTATCAGTGCAACTTTGTATTGATTGTGTAAAACTATCTGATCAATTACAACTTTCTGTTGATTTGAGAAACGTGTGGCAATGTGACATGTTGTCAGCTTGTTTTTTGTATCTGCAATTCACACCTCTAGTGTGATATCCTTATTGTTATGACCCCTAGGGTCAGATGTATTTCGTCATCATGTATTTAACTCCAGACCATGAACACATGGTATGGATCACATACAGTATTGTGTTGTGTGCTGTCTCTTGCCCTCTGCATGTCTTCTCCCCATCAATTATAAGACTGGTTGGGTGGTGATGAGTGTCTGATTGACTACCATGGTGGTTGAGTAGTGATGAGTGGTTGAGTGGTTAAATAACTACTAGATGGACTCGGATGGTGATCGTCTCCAGTGACCAGGCTGTTGACCATGAAGCTGGCTGTCACCAGTCCTCACACATCTCTCCTCCCGACTTTGACATCTTTATTGATTATTAACACAACATAACCTGTCCTTTATTATCTATGTATTATTGATTATTAACATAGTCTATGTCCTTTATTATCTATGTATTATTGATTATTAACATAGTCTATGTCCTTTATTATCTATGTATTATTGATTATTAACATAATTATGTCCTTTCTTATCTATGTATTATTGATAATTGTCTTATCTATGTGTCAGATACAGTGATGTCTACAAACACCATCAGTCTCTTTATGATGTTGATATAATTTCCATGGATAAAGTTATGGATAATGTACTACTTACTGCCTTGGTAGTGTAGGGGTGGGTGAGCTTTTATTTGTTACCAGTTTGTTCTGTTTTTATCAGCTTATTCTAGGTCAGATACTTGTATTTTCTGTTTTCTTCATGTTAGGTAAGAATAGGATTTTAGTTTGTGTATTTAGTAGTTTATGGTCATGGGCCCACCCTGAGGTAATAATGTCCTCCTGCTTTGTTACAAATATAAAATAAATCCTTCTGGGTTTTAAACTGGTGTGGACTGGATTAGTTTGTTCTTGTCTTCTGGGTTTTAAACTGGTGTGGACTGGATTAGTTTGTTCTTGTCTTCTGGGTTTTAAACTGGTTTGGACTGGATGTGAGCTTGTAGATCTGCTATCCGGTGTGGACTGGCTGCGTTTGGTACTGGCAAGGAGGGAGTCTATTCTTTATGTCAGCGGTTCTCAAAGTGGGGTCCCCAGGGGTCCTTGAGAGGGTTCCAATGGGTCCCCAGGAAAATGTATTGTCATTTACAAAATCACTTTAACCACTTTAAACCTATAGATTGGCTATTTGACAATAGCCGATCTACAAGCTCCAATGGGGGGGGGGGGGGTCCCTGGTAATTTGGGGGGAGTTTGAGAATCATTGATTTACAGTAGAAGTACAGTAGGACTCATGAACACAGCACCTCAAAGTGTGATATGAATACTATACATACAGGTTATTGTTTTTATTTATATTATATTGTTATTCTAAATTATCTCTGTGTTATTGTTACAATGTTGAAGAACCAAATCATTTTACTATTAATTGTGTATCTTATTAGGATATATGAAAAAATGAAAAACTTTCTTACACAAAAGCATCAAAAGTAGCAGATCTACAAGCTCGTCTTGAGCTTGTAGATCTGCTACATTTCCCATTTTTTTATTTGAATCCTGAAAAGTAACAGTTGTGTAGGCCTACGTATGAGGTTTACACCTGACAGATGATATGTCATGTAACAATTAAATTCATAATTTCCCTGTCCTTACTAGGTCATCTGGTGTGAATAACTGGGTTTAAAAATAGGTGTTTTATAAATCTATATTATCATTATGTTTAACTGTCTTGCCTCTCAGTTAGTGAATGCAGCCATATAGAACAGAAATGCAGTGTTACAGTGACATCTACTGGCAACAACACCACATTGCATCAGCCTGGTGTCAGCATTTCAATGTGATTTCTAGCAATGATACCTGCTAAATGCTAATTCACACAGAGTACTAAACGACAATTATAGAGTTAACTCATGTATTATACAGTTATTATAGAGTTAACTCATTTCCAGAAGGATTTCCATGTCCACACGCACACCACCATTACTATTTGTGGGATCGCTAAAGCGATCACACTAATGTTATCTTGCATATTTGTGGGATCGCTAAAGCGATCACACTAATGTTATCTTGCATATTTATTATTATTATTCCCCCCTTTTTTGGCCCCTAACTAGTCCTTCATACTTTTAGCTACAAACTCCGTTCCAACTCTTCAACGTTCGGCCTACTCAGGACATGTCGGCTTACATTCAAATTTTTGAAATAATTTGTACTTTTAGAGATATTGCACTTTTTACTTCTAAAAAAAGCCCATTCATTTCAATGGGGAAATTCATACTTTTAGCTAGAAACTCCGTTCCAACTCTATAACGTTCAGCCTACTTAGGACATATTGGCTACCATTTGAATTTTTGAAATAATTCAAATGGGAAAAAAAGTTTTTTCCAAAACTTTTTTTTTTCAGATTTTTTTTTTTTTTCAAAAAAAAAAAAATTTCATAATTTTTTTTTTTTCAAATTTTTTTTTTTTCCAAAAATTTTTTTTTTTCAGAATTTTTTTTTTTTCAAAAAAACAATTTTTCAGATTTTTTTTTTTTTCAAGAATTTTTTTTTCCAAAGATTTTTTTTACAACATTTTTTTTTTCCAAAACTTTTTTTTTTCCGAATTTTTTTTTTTTTCAGATTTTTTTTTTCCTAACTTTTTTTTTTCAGATTTTTTTTTTCTTTCCAAATTCAAACCTTTCAAACCTTTAGAACTTTTAGAACCTTTCAAACCTTTCAAACCTTTAGAACTTTTCAAACCTTTCAAACCTTTCGAACCTTTCGAACCTTTCAAACCTTTCAAACCTTTCAAACCTTTCGAACCTTTCGAACCTTTCGAACCTTTCGAACCTTTCGAACCTTTCGAACCTTTAGAACCTTTAGAACCTTTCAAACCTTTCAAACCTTTCAAACCTTTCAAACCTTTCAAACCTTTCAAACCTTTCAAACCTTTCAAACCTTTCAAACCTTTCAAACCTTTCAAACCTTTAGAACCTTTAGAACCTTTAGAACCTTTCAAACTTTTCAAACTTTTCAAACCCTTCAAACCCTTCAAACCCTTCAAACTTTTCAAACACTTTTATAACACTACTAACACTATCAATACTCAATACCTGCAACATTCTTAGCGATCCCACACTGTTTCTTCAGGAACAGTACTTTCTAGTTGTGGGATCGCTAAAGCGATCACACTAATGTTATCTTGCATATTTATTATTATTATTATTCCGCCCGTTTTTTGGCCCCTAACTAGTCCTTCATACTTTTAGCTACAAACTCCGTTCCAACTCTTCAACGTTCGGCCTACTCAGGACATGTCGGCTATTATTTTTATTTTTGAAATAATTTGTACTTTTAGAGATATTGCACTTTTTACTTCTAAAAAAAGCCCATTCATTTCAATGGGGAAATTCATACTTTTAGCTAGAAACTCCGTTCCAACTCTATAACGTTCAGCCTACTTAGGAGATATTGGCTACCATTTGAATTTTTGAAATAATTTGTACTTTTAGAGATATTTCACTTTTTACTGCTAAAACAATCCCATTCATTTCAATGGAGAAATGCTATTTAGCCACAGTGGAGCCTAGCAACTGCTTATTATACCCTAACAACACCATATTAGAGCCTAGCAACCACCTATTATACCCTAGCAACCACCTATTACACCCTAGCAACCACCTTTTGTACCCTAGCAACCGCATATTAGACCATATAAACTGCATATTAAACCTTAGCAACCCCCTATTAGACCCTAGCAACCACGTATTACACCCTAGCAACCACCTGTTTACCCTAGCAACCACCCGTTTTACCCCAGCAACCACCTGTTTTACCCTAGCAACCACCAATTAGACCCTAGCAACCACCTATTAGACCCTAGCAACCGCTTATTATGCCCTAGCAACCACCTGTTTTACCCTAGCAACCACCTATTAGACCCTAGCAACCGACTATTAGACCCTAGCAACCGCCTATTAGACCCTAGCAACCACGTATTACACCCTAGCAACCACCTGTTTACCCTAGCAACCACCCGTTTTACCCCAGCAACTACCTGTTTTACCCTAGCAACCACCAATTAGACCCTAGCAACCACCTATTAGACCCTAGCAACCGCTTATTATGCCCTAGCAACCACCTGTTTTACCCTAGCAACCACCTATTAGACCCTAGCAACCACCTATTAGACCCTAGTAACCATCTATTAGACCCTAGCTATCACTGTTTTACCCTAAAAAAATACATTTTACACTATTCAACACTGCCGACACTATAAAAACTTTTAACACTAATACTTTAACACCTTTCAAACCTTTCACACCTTTCAAACCTTTAGAACCTTTCAAACCTTTATAACTTTTAGCACCTTTAGAACCTTTCAAACCTTTAGAACCTTTAGAACCTTTAGAACCTTTCAAACCATTCAAACCTTTAGAACCTTTCAAATCTTTAGAACCTTTCAAACCTTTAGAACCTTTCAAACCTTTAGAACCTTTCAAACCTTTAGAACTTTTAGAACCTTTAGAACCTTTCAAAACTTTAGAACCTTTCAAACCTTTCAAACTTTTCAAACCCTTCAAACCCTTTAAACCTTTCAAACCTTTCAAACCTTCAAACCTATAACACTACTAACACTATCAATACTCAATACCTGCAACATTCTTAGCGATCCCACACTGTTTCTTCAGGAACAGTACTTTCTAGTTATTATTATTATTCCCCCCTTTTTTGGCCCCTAACTAGTCCTTCATACTTTTAGCTACAAACTCCGTTCCAACTCTTCAACGTTCGGCCTACTCAGGACATGTCGGCTATTATTCAAATTTTTGAAATAATTTGTACTTTTAGAGATATTGAACTTTTTACTCCTAAAAAAAGCCCATTCATTTCAATGGGGAAATTCATACTTTTAGCTAGAAACTCCGTTCCAACTCTATAACGTTCGTTTTTTTCCGAACTTTTTTTTTTCAGATTTTTTTATTCCCAAAAAAAAAATTTTTCCAAATTTTTTTTTTTCCAATTTTTTTTTTCCAATTTTTTTTTTCCAAATTTTTTTTTTCCTAACTTTTTTTTTTCAGATTTTTTTTTCTTTCCAAATTCAAACCTTTAGAACTTTTAGAACCTTTAGAACCTTTCAAACCTTTCAAACCTTTCAAACCTTTCAAACCTTTCAAACCTTTCAAACCTTTCAAACCTTTCAAACCTTTCAAACCTTTAGAACCTTTAGAACCTTTAGAACCTTTCAAACCTTTCAAACCTTTCAAACCTTTCAAACCTTTCAAACCTTTCAAACCTTTCAAACCTTTAGAACTCTTAGAACCTTTAGAACCTTTCAAACCTTTCAAACCTTTCAAACCTTTCAAACCTTTAGAACCTTTAGAACCTTTAGAACCTTTAGAACCTTTAGAACCTTTAGAACCTTTAGAACCTTTCAAACCTTTAGAACCTTTCAAACCTTTAGAACCTTTCAAACCTTTAGAACCTTTCAAACCTTTCAAACTTTTCAAACCCTTCAAACCCTTCAAACCCTTCAAACCTTTCAAACTTTTCAAACACTTTTATAACACTACTAACACTATCAATACTCAATACCTGCAACATTCTTAGCGATCCCACACTGTTTCTTCAGGAACAGTACTTTCTAGTTTGTGTTATTATTGCTAAAGCGATCACACTACAGTGTTATTGTGGGATCGCTAAAGCGATCACACTAATGTTATCTTGCATATTTATTGTGGGATCGCTAAAGCGATCACACTAATGTTATCTTGCATATTTATTGTGGGATCGCTAAAGCGATCACACTAATGTTATCTTGCATATTTGTGGGATCGCTAAAGCGATCACACTAATGTTATTGTCAACGGTGTTTTTTTGGCACCTAACTAGTCCTTCATACTTTTAGCTACAAACTCCGTTCCAACTCTTCAACGTTCGGCCTACTCAGGACATGTCGGCTATTATTCAAATTTTTGAAATAATTTGTACTTTTAGAGATATTGCACTTTTTACTTCTAAAAAAAGCCCATTCATTTCAATGGGGAAATTCATACTTTTAGCTAGAAACTCCGTTCCAACTCTATAACGTTCAGCCTACTTAGGACATATTGGCTACCATTTGAATTTTTGAAATAATTTGTACTTTTAGAGATATTTCACTTTTTACTGCTAAAACAATCCCATTCATTTCAATGGAGAAATGCTATTTAGCCACAGTGGAGCCTAGCAACTGCTTATTATACCCTAACAACACCATATTAGAGCCTAGCAACCACCTATTATACCCTAGCAACCACCTATTACACCCTAGCAACCACCGTTTTACCCTAGCAACCACCTATTGTACCCTAGCAACCGCATATTAGACCATATAAACTGCATATTAAACCTTAGCAACCCCCTATTAGACCCTAGCAACCACCTGTTTACCCTAGCAACCACCCGTTTTACCCCAGCAACCACCTGTTTTACCCTAGCAACCACCAATTAGACCCTAGCAACCACCTATTAGACCCTAGCAACCGCTTATTAGGCCCTAGCAACCACCTGTTTTACCCTAGCAACCACCTGTTTTACCCTAGCAACCACCTATTAGACCCTAGCAACCGCCTATTAGACCCTAGCAACCGCTTATTAGAACCTAGCTATCACTGTTTTACCCTAAAAAAATACATTTTAAACTATTCAACACTGCCAACACTATAAAAACTTTTAACAATAATACTTTAACACCTTTCACACCTTTAGAACCTTTAGAACCTTTGAAACCTTTGAAACCTTTGAAACCTTTGAAACCTTTGAAACCTTTGAAACCTTTAGAACCTTTCAAACCTTTAGAACCTTTAGAACCATTCAAACCTTTAGAACCTTTCAAACCTTTAGAACCTTTCAAACCTTTCAAACCTTTAGAACCTTTAGAACCTTTAGAACCTTTCAAACCTTTCAAACCTTTCAAACCTTTAGAACCTTTCAAATCTTTCAAACCTTTCAAACCCTTTTGAACCTTTCAAATTTTCAAACCTTTCAAACCTTTCGAACTTTTCAAACCCTTCAAACCCTTCAAACCTTTCAAACTTTTCAAACCTATAACACTACTAACACTATCAATACTCAATACCTGCAACATTCTTAGCGATCCCACACTGTTTCTTCAGGAACAGTACTTTCTAGTTATTATTATTATTCCGGCGTTTTTTGGCCCCTAACTAGTCCTTCATACTTTTAGCTACAAACTCCGTTCCAACTCTTCAACGTTCGGCCTACTCAGGACATGTCGGCTATTATTTTTATTTTTGGAATAATTTGTACTTTTAGAGATATTGCACTTTTTACTTCTAAAAAATCCCCATTCATTTCAATGGGGAAATTCATCATCATCCTCAGTCCCCCTTTCACACCCATGTTAACTCTCATCTCTTCTCCTCTCATCGGCCACACGGCCGCTGTTGTTTTTTTTTCCAAAACTTTTTTTTTTTCAGATTTTTTTTTTTCAAAAAAAAAATTATTCAAATTTTTGAAATAATTTGTACTTTTAGAGATATTGCACTTTTTACTTCTAATTTTTTTTTTTGTTTTTTTTTCCGAACTTTTTTTTTTTTAGATTTTTTTTTCCAGATTTTTATTTCCTAACTTTTTTTTTTCAGATTTTTTTTTCTTTCCAAATTCTTTTTTTTCTTTTTTTTTTTTCCTATTTTTTTTTTTACACTATTCAACACTGCCAACACTATACAAACTTTTAACACTAATACTTTAACACCTTGTCAAACCTTTCAAACTTTTCAAACCTTTCAAACCATTAGAACTTTTAGAACTTTTAGAACCTTTCAAACCTTTCAAACCTTTCAAACCTTTCGAACCTTTCGAACCTTTCGAACCTTTAGAACCTTTAGAACCTTTAGAACCTTTAGAACCTTTCAAACCATTCAAACCATTCAAACCATTCAAACCTTTAGAACCTTTAGAACCTTTAGAACCTTTAGAACCTTTCAAACCTTTCAAACCTTTCACACCCTTCAAACCTTTCACACCTTTCAAACCTATAACACTACTAACACTATCAATACTCAATACCAGCAATATTCTTAGCGATCCCACACTGTTTCTTCAGGAACAGTACTTTCTAGTTGTGGGATCGCTAAAGCGATCACACTAATGTTATTGTCCGCCCGTTTTTTTTGGCACCTAACTAGTCCTTCATACTTTTAGCTACAAACTCCGTTCCAACTCTTCAACCTACTCAGGACATGTCGGCTATTATTCAAATTTTTGAAATAATTTGTACTTTTAGAGATATTGCACTTTTTACTTCTAAAAAAAGCCCATTCATTTCAATGGGGAAATTCATACTTTTAGCTAGAAACTCCGTTCCAACTCTATAACGTTCAGCCTACTTAGGACATATTGGCTACCATTTGAATTTTTGAAATAATTTGTACTTTTAGAAATATTTCACTTTTTACTGCTAAAACAATCCCATTCATTTCAATGGAAAAATGCTATTTAGCCACAGTGGAGCCTAGCAACTGCTTATTATACCCTAACAACACCATATTAGAGCCTAGCAACCACCTATTATACCCTAGCAACCACCTATTACACCCTAGCAACCACCGTTTTACCCTAGCAACCACCTTTTGTACCCTAGCAACCGCATATTAGACCATATAAACTGCATATTAAACCTTAGCAACCCCCTATTAGACCCTAGCAACCACGTATTACACCCTAGCAACCACCTGTTTACCCTAGCAACCACCCGTTTTACCCCAGCAACCACCTGTTTTACCCTAGCAACCACCAATTAGACCCTAGCAACCACCTATTAGACCTTAGCAACCGCTTATTAGGCCCTAGCAACCACCTGTTTTGCCCTAGCAGCCACCTGTTTTACCCTAGCAACCACCTATTAGACCCTAGCAACCACCTATTAGACCCTAGCAACCACCTATTAGAACCGAGCTATCACTGTTTTACCCTAAAAAAAATACATTTTACACTATTCAACACTGCCAACACTATAAAAACTTTTAACACTAATACTTTAACACCTTTCAAACCTTTAGAACCTTTCGAACCTTTCGAACCTTTCGAACCTTTCAAACCATTCAAACCTTTAGAACCTTTAGAACCTTTCAAACCTTTCAAACCTTTCAAACCTATAACACTACTAACACTATCAATACTCAATACCTGCAACATTCTTAGCGATCCCACACTGTTTCTTCAGGAACAGTACTTTCTAGTTGTCAATATTTTTTTTTGGCACCAGTTTTTTGGCACCTAACTAGTCCTTCATACTTTTAGCTACAAACTCCGTTCCAACTCTTCAACGTTCGGCCTACTCAGGACATGTTGGCTATTATTTTTGAAATAATTTGTACTTTTAGAGATATTGCACTTTTTACTTCTAAAAAATCCCCATTCATTTCAATGGGGAAATTCATCATCATCCTCAGTCCCCCTTTCACACCCATGTTAACTCTCATCTCTTCTCCTCTCATCGGCCACACGGCCGCTGTTGTTTTTTTTTCCAGAACTTTTTTTTTTCAGAATTTTTTTTTTTCAAAAAAAAAAATTTCCAGACATTTTTTTTTCCCAAAAAAAAAATTTTCCGAACTTTTTTTTTTTTTCCAAATTTTTTTTTTCCGAACTTTTTTTTTTCCCAGAATTTTTTTTTTTAGTTTTTTTTTCTTTCCAAATTCTTTTTTTTCTTTTTTTTTTCAGATTTTTTTTTACACTATTCAACACTGCCAACACTATACAAACTTTTAACACTAATACTTTAACACCTTGTCAAACCTTTCACACTTTTCAAACTTTTCAAACCTTTAGAACCTTTAGAACCTTTCAAACCATTAGAACTTTTAGAACCTTTCAAACCTTTCAAACCTTTCAAACCTTTCGAACCTTTCGAACCTTTCGAACCTTTCGAACCTTTCGAACCTTTAGAACCTTTCAAACCTTTCAAACCATTCAAACCTTTAGAACCTTTCAAACCTTTCAAACCCTTCAAACCTTTCACACCTATAACACTACTAACACTATCAATACTCAATACCAGCAACATTCTTAG
Organism: Gymnoscopelus microlampas; assembly: GCF_963454915.1. Taxonomy (NCBI): domain Eukaryota; kingdom Metazoa; phylum Chordata; class Actinopteri; order Myctophiformes; family Myctophidae; genus Gymnoscopelus; species Gymnoscopelus microlampas. Next base: position 48,664,259 of record NC_139953.1, on the reverse strand, counting down.
CGATCCCACACTGTTTCTTCAGGAACAGTACTTTCTAGTTATCATTGATAATCTCTGGGACCCTACTTTACAATGTGAAATCCAGTGCTATTTTGAGTGTACAAATGGAACCAATCGCTTAACAATGTTATGTCGATATTGTCAGTTTTTAATCAATTTGAAAAAAATATGTTTTTGCATTTAACTTATGAAGCAACATTTAATAATGAATTGCATTGTTATAATGCTTTTCTAAGCTCAAAGCTCTTTTACAAATGGTTCATTCACTCATACATTGGGAGATGAAGCAGCAAACAGTCGACGCCAGTGTCCTCCCTTCCCACATCAATGGTGGCAAAGCTAATGCCGGCCGACTTATTGGAGGCAATGTAGGGTTCAGTGTCTTGCCCAAGGACACTTCCACATGTGGACAAGAGGAACCGGGATTCGACCCGCCGACTCAAGGATCATTGGACAACCTGCTCTACCTCCTGAGCCACAGCAGTCCCAATAGGTGCCCGTTTACAATATAACTTATATAATTGGGATGGTGGTATTCTGTCCCCCTGCTCTTCTATTGAGACATTTAGATCGTGTCAAAGGTCATGTCTCACGTAGACACAGGATCTGACATGAATCTTTACCTGATGGTCAAGATTACATTTTTCCCCTGAGCAAGCAGGCAGGCTCTATTAGCTCAATGGTAAAAATGTCAAGGAGGAAACAGAGTTCAAATCCGGGATAGAAGAGGAATTTTACATAGATGATAGTGCTGCTTTCTTAACAAGCAAACACTTAACACATTGCCTGCCAGAGTTTTTTCAGATTTTTAGCTGTTGCCTGCCAGGGTTTTGCCATGTTTTTGGTACCTGTTCGCGTAGCCACAGATTTTTTTCCTCCAGTATGATTGATCCCCAGATGGTTTCTAATCACAGATGAGATTCAGGTGTGGTTTCACAAATGTCAACGAGGTCATTTTGACCTCGTTGACATGTTTGGTTGATGTTTCAATATAGCTCAAAAGCAGTAGTTTTAAACCAAAAAACAAAGTGAATTGTTTGTCCGTTTGAATTTTAACATTGAAGTGAATGGAGCAGCAAATCTTCGAACATTTTTAGCTCCTAATCTGTTCATAATTCGACAAGGGTTGAAATTATAAAAAAATGCAAAAAAAAAAAAATTTTTTTTTGAAATTTATTTTTTTTTTTCTTTTTTTCCAAAGACGTATATATACGTCTTTGGCAGACAACAGCTGATAATTAAAAGACGTATATATACGTCTTTGGCAGCTAATGTGTTAATGAGCAAACAAATAAATATATATAAATGTGTTTTTTATTAAGTGTTATGAACTTCAATATTATGACTAAACATCGATATATGAAAAGATCATTTAACTTGAATCATACAATGAACAAGAAAATATAAAACACACTTGAACCTCATATTTAACCACTTGAGTACAAAAAATGACTTATTTTCTATCAATTACACGTCCCATGAAGACTTGAATTCATGGAGATTTATTAGTTTTTGTCTCATTCCTGAGACAATAATTTGATGACCGGCGGAGTCGACTCAATGAGTCTCCTTTAACCAATGACCCGGTCGTCACATTAGTGTCTCAGGAATGCGACAAAAACTAAAAGTGAGCTTGTAGATCTGCTATTTTCGAATAACCAAGTGGTTAAAAATGATTGTGATGCAATGTTAACTACTTTTTGCTGGGGACCCCCTGGAACCCCCCTCCACGGACCCCTGGGGGTCCCCATACACCACTTTGAGAACCAATGGTATAATTGATAGAAAATAAGTATTTTTTTGGGTGAAGCCATGTACAGGAAAAAAGAAAATGAAAAAAAAAAAACACACGGCAGATTTACAAGCTCACAGCGGACCTCATGGTAACAGCGTTGTGAGCTTGTAGATCTGCTATCGTTTTCTAAAAGTCTAATATTGGTGAATATGTCAGTCAGGCTCAACTTACAACTATGTTTGTCTTTCACCACTAAAAACTATCTGACAGGCTAAATGAGTACTTCACCACCCTAACCCAAAAATAAATAATTATAATTATAATAATAATAAAACACTTCCTTTCCTTATGATTTGCACCGTAAGTATTAAAATAAAAATCCAAAATGTTCAACATAAGGGGATCTTTTGGAAGTAGCAACAATGATTTATTGAATATTTTTATTTAATACTTTCAGTTTGCAACAAAAGAAAAGCACAGGATTTTACGACCCCGTCTAGGGGTAAGGGATGTAACATAAATTTGGAGTGAAACCCATTTTTATTAATAACTTAAGATATCTACATGAATTGAAATAGGCTTAAAAACTAAATCATATCTAGGACACACGGAGCAACTCAGGGTATGATCCTTTTAACAACCATTGACTGTACTACCTGTGCTGTTAATAAACATGTCAATAAAGTATTCAATCAATCAATCATGAAATAAAAGAAAAAAGACAGCAGAGCTACAAGGGGTGTGGCTAAATCAGACCACTCCCATGAAAGATACACAGTATAACATTAATGCTTTTCATTGGTTAAATAATCATTTATAAAAACCCACAGACAGACTAAACCACTTTTAACCCGACCTCCTTATTATGGGCATGTTATTACAGGCTGAACGTTTTAGAAAAGGATCTACAAGCTCACAACACAGTTAGTTAAAGTTTATTTCGGTCATAAGCCATAATACAAATATGGCATTTCATACAATAAAACCAAAAACTAAAAACTAAAGCAGCACAAGACTGCTGGATAGAAACACTCATCTACTGCTGTAGGAGGAGCAGCAGTGATTGGCTGAAGAGGAGAGAACTGCTCCAGGGAAACCAGAGCCGTATATTAAGAGTCACACTATATAAATATAAAGGCAATTCAATGATGGAAATTTAAAAACAAAAAAGGAATACAAAAATAATAAGACCAAAAATAAGAGTGAAAGCAGAAAACTAGCTGACCATTCCTTCTAGCTAAAAGCTAATCTATAGTAATGAGTTAAAAGTCTTCTAAAAGTGGACACTGAAGTGGACTGTGTCTAATTTGCAGCGGAAGTTGGTTCCACAGAAATGGAGCCCTATAGCAGCGAATGCCCCGTCACAAGCTTTGTCTGGAGGGTGGGGTTCGGGGACCCCCAGGGGTCCCTGAGGGAGTTTCTGGGGGTCCCCTGCTAAATGATAGATTAGGCACCAAATTGATCCTTATGGGTCTGTAACTCTGAGAGTGTACAAATGGAACCAAATGGACCTGTTAGGGTCCATTTGGTTCCATTTGTACACTCTCAGAGTTAAATTGACATAGATTTTACAATATAAATTGCGGTCCAAGTGATAGAAATGCCATTAAATGGGGGTCCGTAGCCCTAATGCATGTCAAACTGGGGGTCCTTGAAATTAAAATGGTTGAGAATCACTGCTAGAGCCGTAAAAAAATCTTCTCTTATGGTGGTCCCTGGCATATCTTTTGAAATGGGGGCTAATAAGTGTCAATTTGGGGGTCCTTCACATGAAAAAGTTTGAGAACCACACATCTAAGATTACGGGTGGGTATGTGAGGAGACAGGAGGTCAAAAATATAAATGGGTGCAAGTCTGTTCAGTGCTTTAAAAAACAATGTCATTTTGAAGTCAATTCTGAATGTCACTGATAGCCAGTGCAGTGAGGCAAGAACAGGGGGGGTGCATTTCGCCTTTCCGACATGTTGCCTTTCCGACGTTAACAAACCCTATACCTAACCCTAACCGCACGCGGAAGCCACTAGTCGGAGTGGCGAGATGTCGGAATGGAAGGAGCACCCCGAACAGGGGTAATGTGGTCATGCTAGTGACGCAACTCTCTTATACGGCTCTGGGGGAAACATGCATTCTACTATATGCTGCCACCAAAGCGTGGAATGGACCTGCAGTACCAACACACATTACAACCGGGAAAGCGTCGGCCGGTCATTTTAGATTTGTGCGTTGGCTATTCAAAAACAGCAGATCTACAAGCTAACTAAGCGATTGGGTGAAGAAGCTATAGCCTGGTTCCAAACCATAGACCCCGCCCACTCTCTGAGTGGACTGCCTCTATTGGTCTGGTGTTGTAATGTGAACCATTTATTCGGTACAAAAAAATACCGTCCAATGAGAGTCGGAGGTGGGGGTGGGTGGGTCTAACAACAAGCCAATCAGCGAATATCTGCTAAAACAAGCTGTGCGATGACGTCGGATGCAGGCGGATCCGTGGATCTCTTGTGATTGGTTTAGGGAAATTCTAATCCCCTCCCCCTTGTAATGGACTACACTGGAGCCAATGTCAGACTGAAGCTCCACCCAGCTTCAGGCTGATAATCAGGCTATGAAGAAGCATGTTAGTGTGCACGGAATTACATTCACCATCAACCATGCACATTCACATTAAAGCATATTATAATATTATATTATTGTATATTATGCATGTACAATGACATTATAATATATTATAATATTATAGTATATTATTCATGTACATTGACATTATAGTACCAGTGGTGGAAGAAGTTCTGAAATGCCACAATGTATAGAATACTCTGTCGCAAGTAATAGTCTTGCCATCAAAATGTACCAAAAGTTAAAAAACATATAGCCATTATGCAGAATGTCCCAGACGTTTTCTCAAAATACGTTCTGAAAATAGCCACGCTCTAGTAACGTGTCACTATGAGACAACGCATTGTGAGCTTGTAGATCGGCTCTTTTTGAATAGCTAAAGTATAAAACGTGGCTTAGCTGGTTATTGTATGTTTTGTATGAATAATCTAAATCTGAAAAGTAACTATAACCAGTGTTGGGGGGAGGGGGGGTAACGCGTTACAAGTAATGCCATTGCAGTGATTGGACAGTTGGAACAGAGCCTTCTTAGCGTGGCGTTAAATGCACTAAGAAACACGCGTTTGAGAAACACCCATAACTTAAGGCAGCATTCTGGGCAGCATAAGGGCTGGGTCGGTCGGGCTGGGGAGCGAAGCGGGCCTGGGCTCGCGCCGCGGGTGGAGGAGCGGGTCGCCCTGGCGCCTCCTTCTCGGAGCAGAGCAGGCGGTCACGTTCCTGCCGGTGCTCCCGCGGTCTCTCCTCACGGGGGAGGGGGGGGGGGTGCGCGCGGGGTGCGCAATGCTCAGCCCGCGCCGGGAAGGCCGTCGTGCGGGAAGGGCGGGCACCGTGGGCCGGCGGCGACTCTGGACGCGGGCCCTCGTCACTCAATTCAATCACTCGTGGCGTGGTCGCTCCGGCGGGCTGCCTCGGCTGGCGCCTACCAGCTGACTTAGAACTGGTGCGGACCAGGGGAATCCGACTGTCTAATCAAAACAGAGCATCGCAATGGCCAACAACAGTGTACCGCATGCAGCCGGTGTTGCCAGATTTTGCCAGAAAAATAAGCAGCCAGGTCTATGAAAACGAGCCCAAAACAAGCGCCAAACAAGCCCAAAAGACTTGGGCTTATAAAAAGTGCTGTTACCATGGATATGGATTGTACAGTCACTACATCACGACGTGGTGATTAACGTCAGGAAAATCATTTGATGCGGTTGGTGTGGGTCTATAAATAAGAGGATATAATTAATGCGGTTTGATGGCAGGTGGATAATGAACATGTAGACGCGTATCTGGGTGAGGAGAAACCCCCCTCCGCACATCTCTACTCAAAGTGCATCAGCAGGTTCACACTGGAGAGAAGCCTCACAGCTGTGACCAGTGTGGTGAAAAGTTCACTAGAATGGATTCTCTCAAAGTACACCAGACAATGCTGGAATATATGATATTGCTATGCTGTGAGCTTGTAGATCTGCAATTTGTTACCTAGTATTGCTTATCAGCTTGTAGATCTGCTATTGTGAGCTTGTAGATATTCTGCTATTTTCAAACATTTTAGTACTTTTACTTTTGGTACTTTAAGTACATTTTGAATTCCACATTTTAACTTGTAACAGTACTTCTACATTGCAGTGTTAATAATCAGTTAAAGCGGTAAAATTATGGAAAAGCTTAGATGATGGATGATGGAAAAGGATTGTAGCTCAATAAACAAATCAAAAAGTTGTACAGATCTAACACAGATAGATATAGAACATGACATGAAATATGTGTTATGAAATGCATTTTATGCAAGTAAAAAAGATATAGATATAGATATATATAAATAAATAAATAAGAGAATGCCCCGGACTACAACTACTTGCTGAACATGTCCATGTGGTACTTCAAAGAAAAGTTCCATCAGGAAACCACCTGCTGGAGGGGAAAGGAACTGGCTGGAATAACGTGTTCCTTCCACGCGCTGCGTCCTACCGGGTTAACTCCCCCCTGTCAGGTGATAAGAAGCTACGTCCTACCGGGGAAACTCCTCCCTGTCAGGTGATAAGCTATTTTTTTCATTTTAAGAATAAATCTTAAAATGACACAGATGCGTTCCCCGATGGAAGGGATTAATGACAGTGATAAACAGAAGGTTCAAAGCATGTGTATCCCACACGGGGGGAAAAAGTGTGGCTCTTTCTTGTTCAGTTTGTGCCAAAGCTCTAGCTCAACATGGTAGATCTGGAGACACACAAGAGATTTCATACAGGGGAAAAGCCAATTAACTTGTACAGTGTGTGTGAAAAACATCACAAACAAGCCTGAGCTAAACCAGAAGACGACCAAAAGGACGCTCAGCAAGGAATGTACCGAAATATATCGAGCAGAAATCAATCCATGCAGCCCGAACCAATTACCATAACTGTAGGTCCCAAAATAAAAAAATAAAAAACAGATCAGCGTGTGTGTCTACCGTTCACCGAGAGGTGCAGGTAACCCGCTGGTTATATAATAGGGTTAATAATAATAATAATAATAATAATAAATAACAACCTGCTGGTGATGGGGGTTGCAATTATCAGGATAGATCATCTCTAGATATAGTTTTTATAATAATACTATTATAACCACTTAAACCCTGAAGATGTGACGTTTAACAAGAATCCTTCAAGACTCTCTAGGGCAGGGGTCGGCAATAGGCGGCCCGCGGGCCGAAATTGGCCCCCCAGAAATAATATCTGGCCCGTGAGATAATTTTGAGAATTTATTTTTTTTGAAAAAATACATATATTTTTTTTTAGAAAAATATTTTTAGATTTTTTTGGGGGGGAGGGATTTTATTTTTATACAGTATCAGACCGATAGTCTCACATATAGGCCGCTATTATATCTATTATATCCAAATACAGAAACTATCCCCACCTAAATAATGACTATTACTCCATGTTGAGAGTGGGTACATCCACACATTTCCGTAAGCTAGCGTGCAACGGTACGCTGGCTACGCGACGGTAGCCCCGTCCACTCCCATGTTAAAAAAAAAACGGAACGGTACTTCCGGTTTTAAACTTAACATGGGAGTGGATGGGACTTCCGGCGTCCGTACGGTAACTTGACGGAGATATGTAGATGCACCCAGAGAATGACAGCGGGGTATAACGTGGGCGGCGCTCGCTCAATGACATGAAAAAAAGTCAGTGGACACTGGACAGCACTTGGTGCTGAAATAGCAAACAAGCAGTAGTATGGTATGAAATAAAAACACAGTTCATTCGTGAAACCAGGTAAGATGAACACATACCGATCTGTCCACTCCTCTCTAAACACTCTGTTTTCACTGTCAACTTTCCTCTTCAAACTTTTCGATAGCGCCATTGTTGTTGTTTGTATCTCGCTCACTAGCAGCAGCTGAAATGTTTTCTGCAATCAAGCGACAGACTGAACAAATAACAGCGAGCGCCCCCCTATGTATTTTTTATTTAGTTAGTAAATGGCGCATTGTAATTATAACTAATGTAGCGCTCGTTTCAAGAGACTCTGAAATCAAGCACTCCATGATCAAATGGATTCATCTTTTATCTTGGTCTGATTTTAATTCGGTTTAATTATGATAACTAGAAGTTCGGCCGGCTGCGCCGGCCTCACATCTAGCGCCCACGCCCACGTAGCGTCCACGCCCACGTAGCGCCCACGCCCACGTAGAGACCACTTGGCAGCGCCGATCACTGGCGTAGCGTCATGAGGGCTAGTGGGGCCATGGCCCGGTCAGTGAAGATTTGCCAGGAAAATGAATTCTGCTCCGACAACAATAGACACAGCCGCCGGCCGCCAGTGACGTTACTGAAGTGATACATTGGCTGGCCCATTCACACCTTTTACAAAGCTAAAGCTGCCTACTCCTGCCTATCAATGGTCCAAGTGACCTGTAAAGTAGCCTAGCGTAGTCTGTAGGAGACATAAGCATGTCCTAAGAGGAGTCCAAAAGAGAATGGATCCTGGGAGTCATGAATTAAATTACAGAGGTGAGTAAATAACTACATGTGCTCAAGTACTGCACTTTACTGGATATCTATCTATCTGTCTATCTCTCTATCTATCTCTATCTATCTCTATCTATCTCTATCTATCTCTATCTATCTCTCTCTATCTATCTCTATCTATCTCTATCTCTCTATATATATATACATATCTAAATGGCGAAATGGCTGGGGGGAAATGGGCAATATATTGTTATTTAATATTGTTATTTTATTATGAGTATTAATAAGTTCTGATGATTAATTATATCATATGATTATAATATTTGATTAAGATATATGATCTTATAATAATCATGGGGCATGTATAATCATTATCTAATAATCAAATAATAATACAATGAGTCATCACATCTTTTCGGTGGCGGGTGTTATACGGAAATGTGTGACCCTGTACAATCTGGTCAAAATGGCGGCCGTTTGTGTGTTGTTGCGCTCGTACACACACACACACACACACACACACACACACACAAGGAATGTGTGTGGAGATGGCGGCTGTTTTTGTGTGTTTGCACAACAGTGCATGTGGACACACGAATGGTGAGTTGGATGCGTCTTTTAATAATCAGAAGACGCACAGTACTGCACACACACACACACACACAGACACACACACACACGCGCGTTGAAGTAATTTCCGTGTGCGCGCGCACACACACACATCTACAAACGGAGACGGCGTGTATTGAAATGGGGGCAGAGGTTCTGAATTGGCATCCAGGGAGTGTGTGCACAGTTTCGCTGCGAGCAAGGCAACGATGCGGGAGATTAGCTATCCACAGACGGACGGACAGGGGGTAAAACATACTCTGGCGCCATGCCTTTCGGCCTGGCGGAGACAATGAAAAAGCTAAAGTAAAGGAAAAGACCATTACTGCAACAAAAGTAGTCAACAAACTATACTATAAAACATTGGGCACATTGTCAAATAATATAAGAAAGAGGCAAACATGTTGAAAATAGCCGATCTGCAAGCTCACAACGCCTCTCAACGTGAGGGTTGTGAGCTTGTAGATCTGCTATTTTCACAATATTGACTTGTGGAACGGAGTCAAACAAAATGGGGGGGTCCCCAGTTCAAATATGATGTAGGGGGGGGGGGGGGGCGGGGGATAGCCACTGCCCTAGTCGGACCGAAATTATCTGAAATTACAACATAATGCAGCCTAAACGTGCGTTGCACGGGGCGGTCCTGCCATTACGTTACATACCACAACATACATCATCTACAATGGACTAACGGAGCAGCAATAATAACATTCACCACACGAATATTGTTGACAAAGTGATTGCACCGCCGCTGCAGGTATGACAACCACGTTAGCGTTAGCTACATGGCAACTATCACAGCGCCCTGTCTGTCGTCGCTGCGACTGACTGATGGCTACAGCCATAGATATATGTAAACACTACAGCAAGCTCTCTGCGATGCCATTGTCTGGAAACTGCTCTTAGCGTGACAGGACCAATGAGAGTGAGCGCTTTCGTTGTTGCTAAGATACGGTGGATGGCACACGGCGTCTCTACCCCATAGCTTGTAGATCTCTCACACATGATTGGCGTAGGCTGCGTTGCCAGGTCTGACTTTGTGTCTAAGCAATGGTCGGCTTATTTTTGCGCGCCTTTGGGCTCGTTCGCATAGTGCGCACGGCAGCGCTTGTTTAGCGTACGTCAGCGCGACGTGGCAACGGACGTGGCAACGTGAAAGGGTGGTCACTTATGATTGGCTGGTGAAAAGAAACACCCGGACGTGAATTTTGAGGTGGCGAAGTGATTTGCATAAGTATTGGAGCATAATGCGTTTGATATTAATTGTACATCCTGCAAGTACAGTGATGGGATGCGAAGCAGCTGGTTTGACAGGCAGAATATTGAGGAATTTTGGGGGAAAATGTGGAGTTAGTTGGGCCATGTGTCTGCTTGGCCATTGAGGCGATACACTCGTGTACACTCCATGACTGTGGCCGTCAATTATGGTAGCAAGATGTTCACATTGTTGGTGCCATCAGTCACATATTAGTAAAGATACAGTATGAATGATTTACTGAAAAGTGTTATAAAAAAAGTATTAAAAATTAATGTTAAAATAATTATAAATACTTATTTCATAGAACCTGAACCCACTTTTGAAATCATGCACTCATAAACACGATGCATTTTAAAGGATTTATAACATTTTATAGCTAGATTAGAGGAAAATGAAGAAAAAAAAAAATCACCAGAAAAATCGCCTGTGCTGATATTTAAACCGGAAAAAATGTTGATTTATATTGGTCAAACAGAACCGAATTAGACCCAAATTAGACCCGAATTAGACCCGAGTTAGACCCGAAAAATGTTGCGCGCGTGCATGTTCGCGGGGAGGCCCGGCCCGCGATGGAATGTCTGGGAGTGATATTGGCCCTAGGCTTATCTCAATTGCCTACCCCTGCTCTAGGGGGAAACGGAACAAGACCTGGACCATCATCTCCACGGTGTCTCCCTCTTCCAGCAACATGGAGTACCTTGGCAGTACGCCAGCCAACAGAGTGACAAACATCACCAACAAGCCTGAGATCAACCAGAAAATTACCGAAATGACTGATCAAGAAATACACTGAGGATATAATAGAGCGCTTAAAGCGTGACCCATGGCTGCCTGACAACAACAACAGGGTTTACTTGTCACACTGAAAACTCTAACCATATGACAGAGCAGATCAGCACCCAGAAGGGCTAAGAGCACACTGGATCTAGACTTTCGGTACGAGTAGGCCTACAGACCGCGAGAGCATTGCCAGCGGAGAAGCAACTTCCGTCATCAAAGTTTTCATATCACATCCGTTTATTTGCTCATTTAAAATGTTGTGTGCATTCCTTTGTCTGTTGGACGTGTTTTAAATATGTTCCCTTATCTAAAAAAAAAAGTAAAATAGTCCCCTCCAAGTGCAATATCCCCTAACCTGTCTCCTATGTGCTGCTGAGCACTCAAAAGTGATCCACTTAAGAAAAACATCTTCTGTTCTCCAAACATCCCCTTGTTGCCCAGCGCTCACCTTTGGAAGGAGCGGAGAGCTGCCATCTCCAAGCACTGCAACTAATGAATGAAATAAGCCAGATCAGTGTGTGTCTACCGTCGGCGTTCACAGAGAGGCACAGGTAACCCGCTGGTTATAATCATATTAACAATACCGTTAAGGCACCACACTGGATTGAAACCTCTCCACTGTACAGTACAGTGTGAAAATTAGTTTCACTGAGTCAATACACCTGAAGACACACCAGCGTGTCCCACACTAGAGAGAAACCTCTCCATTGTACACAGTATGACAAGAGATTCACTCAGTCAGGCACTCTGAAGACACGCCACACTAGAGAGAAACCTCTCCATTGTACACGAGAGATTCACTCTGTCAGGCACTCTGAAGAGACACCAGCATGTCCACACTGGTGAGAAACCTTTTCAGTCACTCTGGTATAGTCTGAAGACACTCAATATTTGCCGGATGAAGACCTAGAAGGTCGAAACGTTGCAAAAATAAAGTGAGTTTCTTGGAGCTTGAGAACAGTGTGTGGACTTCCATCTTCTTTTCCTATAGTCTGAAGACACACCAGCTTGTTCACATTGGAGTATAAACCTTCCACTGTAAACAGTGTAAAGTGAATATGTAGGCCTACAGTAAACATTTGGGTGTGGTGGGGGGGGGGGGGGGGGGGCTTTCTGGTCACGGGAGAAGCCTTATGGACTCTGCTAGAGACGAAGAAGCAGCAGCTGATTGGAAGTGATAAATAGAAGGTTCAAAGCGTGTGTATCCCAACCGGGGGGAAAAGGTGTGGCTCTTTCTTGTTCAGTTTGTGCCAAAGCTCTAGCTCAACATGGTAGATCTGGAGACGCACAAGAGATCTCATACAGGGGAAAAGCCAATTACTTGTAAAGTGTGTGTGAAAAACATCACAAAATCAACCAGAGATAAACCAGAAGACGACCAAAAGGACGCTCAGCAAGGATAGTACCGAAATACATCGAGCGATTGAAGCGGGACCCGAGGGGCTGCCGCCGAGACAACAGGGTTTACTTGTTTTAGCCGATATAGCCGGTCAATAATAATAATAAATATCCTGCTCGTGATGGGGATTACAATTATTAGGATAGATCATCTAGATATAATAGTTTTTATAACAATAATAATAATATTATAACCACTTAAACCCTGAAGACGTGAAGTTTAACAAGAATCCGCATGTTCTCAGGTGAGGTCAGCACAGAACCAAACTTGATGCCGAAGACGCCGTCCCAAAAGAGGCGTGCTCGCCGGAACCACGTGTCCATGGCTCAGGAGGAGACCCGACCCATGCAGGACTCGGCGGTGAGCTGCTTATATGTTACATAGAGTTAAGACTTCTGGAGATTAGTAGTTTTGTTCCCTACCTATGTTGAATGCACTTGTTGTTAGTCGCTTTGGATAAAAGCGTCTGCTAAATGACTGTAATGTAATCCTTCAAGACTCTCTAGGGGGAAACGGACCAAGACCTGGGCCATCATCTCCACGGTGTCTCCCTCTTCCAGCATCATGGAGGACTTTGGGAGTACGCCAGCCAACAGAGTGACAATCATCATCAACAAGCCTGAGATCAGCCAGAAATCAACTTTATTTACAGGGGTAGTTTACTAATGCATATGAGGATTCATCCAGAGGAGAAGTCCTCTACCTGTAAAATGTGTGACAAAGGCTTTCATGTTAAGAGCAATCTGAAGTCACACATGAGAACTAATACAGGGGAGAAGCCCTTTACTTGTACAAGGTGTGACATAGGCTTTAAGCAATCAGTTTCAAATACACGTACGCCAGCCAACAGTGTGGCAAACATCACCAACAAGCCTGAGATCAACCAAAAGATGACCAAAAGGACTCTGATGAACAAATACACTGAGGACATCGAGCGCTTGAGGCTACACAAACCCTTTTCACTTACCCACTCCCCTGTTGTGACCAGTGTGGCAGATAGACAATGTAAAACTGCAGAAAGTAGTTTTGGGCTCCGAGCTAAATGTTAATTATATCCATTAGAGTTAAATGTATCTATTAGTTTAATCTATCTATTACAGTTTAATCTATCTATTAGTTAAATGTATCCATTAGTTAAATGTATCTATTAGTTTAATATATCTATTTAGGCCTGACCTCGACTAAGTCGAGTAGTCGACTGGTTAGTCGCGGGGGGTTAGTCGACTGCGTGTCTTAGTCGAATCTTGCCAAAAATTGTTTTTTGGCCCAGTCTACACCTGCAACCACATGTAACTTCCACTTTATTCTTCTTATTCCTCGTCTTTATATTGGTAGTTTGTGTTGGAGCGCCTCAGTGCGGCTGCAGAGTTCATGTGCAACCTCTTCCAGAGAGAGATAGAGACAGTAGAAACTCTGCTGGAGACATACAAACTGTTTAGACTTGGCCCTTTGAAATAAAATGTATTTTTTTTTGCATTAGTCGACTGCCAGTCGACTATTGGCAATTAGTCGCCAATTAGATTCGACTAAACAAATCCTTAGTCGGGGAAAGGCCTATATCTATTATACTTGAATGTATCTATTATCGTTAAATGCGGGTGTATCTGCTGGCGGCACCCTGTCACAGGTTCCTGCTCTGTACAGACAGCTTGAAGGAGCAGCAGACAGGTGCGAGGGAGGTTTCAACAACTGTCAGTGTGGTGATACATTGTTTGAATGTACAAGCCTTTATGTCACCTGAATTAATGAATACATATTTGCAGATTTATTCACAAGCACAGTACACTATATATATATATATATATATATATATATATATATATATATATATATATATATATATATATATATATATATATATATATCCTATTGTTCTACTTTGAGGAGGACGTGAACATTGGACACAACACTTCCCAGTGTGTTCTGTGTAGCGTGTTAAGATCTTGTGCTGGAGGAGGTCTAACACGTGAGGTTGAGGTGACTTTTACAGAATCGTCTGTCGAGAGCGAGCTCTCACACAATGCACTAAGAAGTGTTTTTTACGTCCTCCTAATAGGCCTGACTAATTGCCAACAGTCGACTGGCAGTCGACTAATGCAAAAAAAAAAAAAAAGGGCCAAGTCTACACAGTTTTTTTTTTCTTTTTTTTCCCCTCGACTAGATTCGACTAAGAGACACGCAGGCGACTCGGACCCCCGCCACTAATTAGTCGACTAGTCGGGGTCAGGCCTACCTCCTAATAATAATAACGATATATAAGATTATCTGTGAAATTCCCCTTCAATGGGATAAGAACAACATCATATTGTATTAAGCTGGATTTCGGGAGTATTTTCCTAATATAAGGCTCTACTCTACTGTGTCCAAACAGAGGAGAAGACATTAATGGCGTCCTGACAGGCGTGAATGGAGAGATCAGCAGAGGAGAGGACTACATACAAATGCCAGAATACACAAGCAGACTCACCAAGAAACTCATTCTCAACCTCATCTGAGACAACGAGCAGTGCGTGGATTGTGGATTGTCACTACCGAACACATAAGCTCTGCAATTAAATAAACACTTTTGGTTTTTAATGCTAAATATCATTTTTGTATCCATGTACACCTGTTCAGAACTGTGATTGCTAGCCATGTTTAGCCTAGCATTTTATCTATTAGTTAAATGTATCTATAAGTTTAATTTATCTATCGCTGTACGAACCCTTTTCACTTACGGCCCTACCACCCTAAAAATAACCCTTTTCACTTACGGCCCTACCACCCTAAAAATAACCCTTTTCACTTACGGCCCTACCACCCTAAAAATAAGTCTTTTCACTTACGGCCCTACCACCCTAAAAAGAGATAAAGACCAAAATGCAAAAAAACAAAAAAAAAGTGGGGCAGAGACTGAGAGAATACAGGCAAAGATTGAAGAATGACCCAGTGAGATACCAAGAGTATTTAAGAAAGGAAAGAGAAAGAAATAATAAACGCAAGGAAGAAGGACCACTGGGCAATTCCGGAAAATTCCAATTTAGTTTAATTTATCTATTAGTTAAATGTATCTTTTAGTTTAATGTATCTATCGCTGTACGAACCCTTTTCACTTACGACCCTACCACCCTAAAAAGAGATAAAGACCAAAATGCAAAAAACAAACAGAGGAGAAGACATTAATGGCGTCCTGACAGGCGTGAATGAAGAGATCAGCAGAGGAGAGGACTACATACAAATGCTAGAATACACAAGCACACTCACCAAGAAACTCATTCTCAACGTCATCTGAGACAACGAGCAGTGCGTGGATTGTGGATTGTCACTACCGAACACATAAGCTCTGCAATTAAATAAACACTTTTGGTTTTTAATGCTAAATATCATTTTTGTATCCATGTACACCTGTTCAGAACTGTGATTGCTAGGCATGTTTACGAACATCCCACAGCTGAATTTTGGTCCCAGCACGCCCCTGAATGTATCCATTATAGTTAAATGTATCTATTAGTTTAATGTATCTATTAGTTTAACGTATCTATTATACTTTATCCATAGTTAAATGTATCCATTATACGTTATTATAGTTAAATGTATCATCAAGAAAAACACGGAGGGAATGGAGCGCTTGAAGCTACATGAACCCTTCCCACTTACGGCCCTACCACCCTAAACACTTCATAATGGAGACGGCCCTACCACCCTAAACACTTTATAATGGAGACGGCCCTACCACCCTAAACACTTCATAATGGATACGGCCCTACCACCCTAAACACTTCATAATGGAGACGGCCCTACCACCCTAAACACTTCATAATGGAGACGGCCCTACCACCCTAAACACTTCATAATGGAGACGGCCCTACCACCCTAAACACTTCATAATGGATACGGCCCTACCACCCTAAACACTTCATAATGGAGACGGCCCTACCACCCTAAACACTTCATAATGGAGACGGCCCTACCACCCTAAACACTTCATAATGGAGACGGCCCTACCACCCTAAACCAAGCCCCCAGAGCCGCTGAGAAATCTTGAAGCCGCCACCCCAGTGGCCAAAGCTGGAACTGCAGGCGGGGAGAAATACATGCGCGAGCAAAACATACTGATATATATTTATATATATATATAGATATAAATATGTAAACATATTATACATAAATACATATGCATTTACATATACATAGGCATCTCCAGTGAATTTCATAAATATCTCGCGTTCAATCCTTGACACACGGGCTGCCGTAGAACGCAAAAATGACACTAGTGCGCATGCTCATAACTTTACGCTAACCCAAAATCGACTCGATAATTCTACTTCCGGCAGGCTTCCGGGTGCTTCAAAACGCCACTGAGCACATTCATTGAAATGATAGCTGGGGGCGGGGCAATCCGCCCTCTAGTTATATTATACCTCTATGCCCTAAACACTTCATAATGTCGACGGCCCTACCACCCTAAACGCTTCATAATGGAGACGGCCCTACCACCCTAAACACTTCATAATGGTGACTTCGTCCTTGAGCTGGAGGACAGCTGTGACGACATGTTCGCGGGCGAAGATCTGGACGAAGATAAGATTGAAGCCCAGGAGAGGAAGTTGCTCTCCCATCTTCAGTTGGAGGGCAGTTTTGATGTGGAGAAGTTACTAAATGCGGGAAGAGAGAATATGAGTGTCAATGGCTCCTGTGTCTCTGAGACGAAGAAGAAAAAGATCAGGGTCGTATTCGACTGTGCAGCTACATTTCAGGGAACGTCATTGAATGCACAGCTTCTACAGGGCCCAGACCTTACCGGCACACTCATCGGAGTGATGACCAGATTTAGGAAGGAGCCTGTTGTACTCATGGCAGACATTGAGGCCATGTACCATCAGGTCAAAGTAACATCTGAGGATTCAGATCTGCTGAGGTTTCTCTGGTGGCCGGATGGGGACCATGAGAAGACCCTGGTAGAGCACAGAATGGTTGCACATCTGTTCGGCGCCACATCCTCGCCAAGTTGTGCATGTTTTGCCCTGAGAAAATGTGCAGAGGACAGCACAGACCAGTTTGCAACCAGAGTTACTGACACTGTCCTTAACAATTTCTACGTAGATGATTGCTTGGTGTCAGTAACATCTGAAGAGGAGGCAATCACACTGTACCAAGATCTACGTGCACTTTGTGCTAAAGGGGGTTTCAAACTCACAAAGTGGATAAGCAACCGACGTAGTGTGCTGGCTGCCATACCATCAAAGGAGAGAGCGAAAGAGGTCAAGGATCTGGACTTGGATAATGACACACTGCCTGTTGAAAGAGCATTGGGTGTGCAGTGGTGTGTTCAATCTGATGCATTTATGTTCAAGCTCATGCTCAGTGACAAACCATTGACCAGAAGAGGGATCCTCTCCACAGTCAGTTCGTGTGCGGATCAAGACAAAGACCAGCTATCTGGACAGGCCTATCACCAAGGTTTGCCTTCTACAGGAAGCAGAAGCAGAAGATCCATGAGGACTACAGCCTACCTTTGACATTTCACACACACACACACACACACACACACACACACACACACACACACACACACATTACATTGACATTTCATACACAAACAATGACTTTGATTTTTCCCTAACTTGACTCACTGAGTGATGGACAACATCATTTTTATTAGGCTGTTTTTTTATTTTTTGACCTAAAGAGAAGACCTCGGTTTAAAAGTTTTGTCTTGCTGTCTCCTACATGTATTATTGATTGTATAATTAATGTGTTCCCATAATTAGGGGCCGGAATGTAGGAGCCATGTGTGACTTTTTGCCTAGTCTAGTGTATTATTATTGACATTATTATTACACACTTGATTGACAGATTGGGCACTGCACTGTTAGTGGTGGTGGGCGTGATCACAGGAGCTGGGGCGCTGCCACGCTAATAATGAAACATGGCGTTCACAGGGGCATAGTAGTTTGGGAATCTGGATAGAGAGGGGGTGAGCGTGTGGAGCCGATAATCTGATCTGTTGACCGCAACAAAGTAACGTATCATATCGCACAGTAACATCCACGTTTAGGTATAATAGTATCATGCTGGGAACTGTTGTACTTAACGTGCTTTGTGGAGAATAAATGGTCAAACGCACAGGATTGGAGTGGACCTGAATTCTTATGCATGCGTGTCATACAAGTGTCTGTCTCCCATGTTTAGCTCCTCGTGGCCCTTTAAACAGCCGCAATACCTCCTATGAGACACAGACCAAGTAGAAAAAAAGTGTACCATTTTATCATGAGCATAAGATAGGTTGAAAATGGGTGAAGTCGTCCTTTAAGCATTGGCCATTTAACTGTTGCTAACGGTGATCCTTTCCGGTGTGGTTCCCAGGGGGTGGAAATATTGTTGAAAGAAAATAACTATGCTTCAAAGAGGCAAATGTATAGTGAGCAATGAAGGAGTAGACAAAACAATGGCTAAATAAACCAAGCACGTTGTGGGCAGTGTTGAACTGAAATGTGACATGTTCTTGGTGTGCTGTATGACAAAACAATGAATGATAACCACATCCAGGGGACACTGATAACCTACACACACGGAAACTGTGTTTTTCGCGAAATGTATAATAGGGACTAGAAATCCGGGCCACGTTCCTCCCTCTATATACTTCTACTCCACTACATCTCAGAGCCTAATATTGTACTTTTTACTTCACTATGATTATTGGAAAACCTTTGTTATTGTTACTTTGTTGATTTAGATTACAAAACATACATTAACCATTTAAGCCCCATTGTATATACAGTCTCTTTCAAATAGCAAATGTGCAAGCTCAGCAAGTCACATAGCAACATGTTATGAGCTTGTAGATCAGCCTTTTTTTAACGATTTTGGAAAGAAATAAAAACTTGAGAAAGGGGACATTCTGCATAATGTCTTCTCTTACTTTTGGTACTTTAAGTTTATTTTGATGCCAATACCTTTGTATTAGTAACATTTTGAATACTGGACTTTTACTAGTGCGTTTTATACATGGTGGTATTTCTACTTATACTTAAGTAAAATATGTGAGTACTTCTTCCACCACAGGTACACAATACTATATGTGTGAATAATATACTACAATATAAATGATAAATAACATACTATAATGTGAATTTACAGTACATGGTTGATTGGTTTATATGAAATGTATTTCTCTGCACACCAACCTGCTGCTTAGCTTCTTCTGCCAATCGCTGCCGAGCCACCGTTTTCTTCAGCCAATCACTGTTGAGCAGCTCTCCCCTCTTCAGCCAATCGCCGTTGAGCAGTTCTCCCCTCTTCAGCCAATCGCTGTTAAGCAACTCTCTTCTTCAGCCAATCGCCGCCGCTGTTCCTACAGCAGGAAATGAGTGTTAATGACAGTGACCATCGTTCCAACCTTTTCTCTGCTATTTTCACTATTAAACAGGACTTAAGTGATTCATATTTAATATTTAGTCTGACTGTTACTTTTCAGAATTCAAATAAAAAAACAGCATCAAAAGTAGCGGATCTACAACGCAGAGTGAATCGTTGCGTTCTTCTGAGCTTGTAGATCTTGGCTGACATTGTGATGCTTTTTGTATGATGCTTCAGTATGACCACTTTGACCACTTCAAATGATCCAATCTTTAAAAAAAAAGAAAAAATACAGAAAATAGACGATCTACAAGCTCTCAATGGGAGCTCGTAGATCGGCTATTTTCGCTCGCTGCGCAACACGCTTCCATAGAAGACATGCTGGCTTCTATGGAATTGGTTCTCAAAGTGGGGTCCGGGGACCCCCAGGGGTACTTGAGGGGGTTCCAGGGGGTACCCAGCTAAATGATGGACAGGAACCAAATGGACCCTTATGGGTCTGTAACTCTGAGAGTGTACAAATGGAACCAAATGGACCCTAACGGGTCCATTTGGTTCCATTTGTACACTCTCAGAGTTACATTAACATTGATTTTACAATATGAATTGGGGTCCCAGAGATAGAAATGCCATTAAATGGGGGTCCGTAGTCTAATGCATGTCAAACTGGGGGGTCCTTGAAATTAAAATGGTTGAGAATCACTGCTAGAGCCGTAAAAATCTTCTCTTATGGGGGTCCCTGGCTTATCTTTTCAAATGGGGGTCCGCGGGCTAATAAGTGTCAATTTGGGGGTCCTTGACATGAAAAAGTTTGAGAACCACTGCTTTAGTATGACCACTTTGACCACTTCAATGATCCAATCTTAAAAAAAAGAAAAAATACAGAAAATAGACGATCTACAAGCTCTCAATTTGAGCTTGTAGATCGGCTATTTTCGCTCGCTGCGCAACACGCTTCCATAGAAGACATGCTGGCTTCTATGGAATCCAAATGAGATCAGAGATGAGAGAACTTTAGTCCACGAGTCTGTGTGTGAATCTCCAGGTCACTGACCTCTATGTGAACAGAACAGACAGACATCTTCAGGCTGAGGTCGTCCACCAGTCCAGAGACTCTGATCCAACAAGTTGTGATCGTCTCTAGACAGACTGTCTGGTACGCTTCCATCACCCACGGCCTCCTCTAAAAGGACACACACACACACACACACACTTATGAAAATATATACACAACATACATAACATTTCTGTATGTAACCAGCGGCTGATAACCACAGAAAAACAGACAGACCAGTTTTCAGTGGTGTGAAGTAACTAAGTACATGTACTGCACTTAACTCATTCAGTGCCCAGCTTATTTATGGAATTTTGGCTCCGAGTGCCACAGCTAAAATTCATTGTAAAAAAAAGTGCTTAGGAGCCGAGATACAGCCTTTTTAAGTTAGAAGTTAAACAAAGAGTGAATGGAGCAGCAAATCTTCAAATCATCATATCTTGGGTTCTTTTTTTTATGACGTCTTAGACGTCATGTGGCACTGGATGAGTTAAGTACAATTTTACTCCACTACATCTCTGAGGCAAATATTGTACTTTTACTCCACAACCATTTGAAAAGTTTAGTTACTAGTTACTTTTGATCATTATTACAAAACATACTTTCAGCCCTATTTACGTTTCCGCCATTTGAAAATAGCAGATCTACAAGCTCACAATGCGTCAAGGTGCGACGCATTGTGAGCTTGTAAATCTGCTATTTTCAAAAGATTTGTATACATTTTATCTATTTGAAAACTTGTGAAATGGGACAGTCTGTATAATGAGTAGTTTCTACTTTTGGTACTTTAATTACATACCATACACCATTCGATACCAACACTTGTGTACTTTTACTCAAGTACATTTTGATTACCAGACTTTAACTTGTAACAGAATATTTCTACGTTGCAGTATTGATAATTTTTTTTTTTTTTTAAATGTCGTACTTTTTCCACCACTGCTTGTGGCTTAGTGTCAGCTGAGTCCAGGAACGCAGGACTTCACTCCCTTGCTGCTGACCTGATGCACGGCTCCTCAGTCCGGTTGCCAGATCAGACGTTTCCACACTGGACACCTTCAATGAACACATTAAAACCAGGAAAGTATCCAAGTGTGATTAGAACGGTGGTTTAGAACAGTGGTTCTCAAAAATAGCAGATCTACAAGCTCACTTGTACATCATTTTTTAAGCGTTTGATTTCTTTTTTGACACAAATCGTATATCTTCTTGGGGGGTCCCTGGCACAAAACATTTTCAGATGGGGGTCCGCGGCCAAATACGTATCATTTTGGGGGTCCTTGGCACGAAAAAGTTTGAGAACCACTGATTTAGAAGACATTTAGAATCGGCCTCAGGTCTTAATGGGTTAAGATCCACAATCCATGTGTATGACACATTAGGAGTCCACTGGTACAGTGGTTCTCTAACTTTTTTATTTTCAAGGACCCCCTATAACTCTGAGAGTGTACAAATGGAACCAAATGGACCCACAGCACAGGGTACATTTTGTTCCATTTGTGCACTCTCAGAGTTGTAAAGGTTTGTGTGTTTCTGGAAATATAATTTTCCACAAATGTTTATGTGCATGGCAAAGATAAGACAAAAATGTTCACCACAAGCCAGCTACCATTACTGCATCAAAAGTAATCAACAAACTATAAACCACATTGTGAAATAATATAAGAAAGAGGCAAACATTTTGAAAATAGCTGATCTACAAGCTCGCAACGCGAGGCGTTGCGAGCTTGTAGATCAGCTATTTTCACAATATTTATTTTTGGAACCGCGTCAAACTAAATGTAATGCCTGAACTCCTACAATTCCAAGTGCTTGTCAGACTGGGGGGTCCCCAGTTCAAATATGATTATTTTGGGGGCTCCCTGCCTGAAAAGGTTGAGAACCAATGGTCTAGTCTACTCAATCAATCAATAAATGACTGTACCTGGACATAGGCAGCAAAGAGTTTGTTGTTCTTGGGCAGTGTGGCCACTAGGGGGCAGCAGTGTGTCAAAGATCTGCTCAGGAAGACAGATGTCTCATTCTGCTGCTGGACACGCTTCATGTCTCTTTGACGTCTTCTGGGAGATTGGTCTGGAAAATGAGTGGGACAAGTCATTACATGAATCCACCCCCACGCCACTCGTAAATGTCTCTAGAGGAGACGATCTGGAGGAAATGGATCATAGTCAAAGATGTCTCATGTGGAAAGAGTTGTGGAAATCAAATACATTCTCACAACATATTCTTTCATCTACAGTATGTATGACAGCCAGGATGTGAGCCGTGTTTACACTCCATCCATGCTTACAGTGAGGAACAGTTTGAATTTTTGTCGACAAAAACCATGACGGAACATGTTGGTCCGACTGCCTTTTTTCACTGACGAAAACTAAATAAAAACTAAGCAGTGATGACTAAAACTAAGACTAAATACACCGTCAACAAATACAAACTAGACTGAAATGTTAGTGAGGGACTAGTGGAGGAGAGATCCAGTAGAACTGAAAGACAAGTCATTTTATGCTGGTTGTGGGTGTGAGCTCTCACCGCTCTGGAAGTAGTTGATCTCACAATGAGCATGTCGGCACGCAGTTAAGTATAAATCAGCCGTTACGACGCCATCAAGGCACCGCCAAAGAAAATCTTATGATGTTTAGTTCATTGGTTCTCAAAGTGGGGTCCGGGGACCCCCAGGGGGCCTTAAGGGAGTTCCAGGGGGTCCCCAGCTAAATGATGGATAGTTAGGAACCAAATGGACCCTTATGGGTCTGTAACTCTGAGAGTGTACAAATGGAACCAAATGGACCCTGACGGGTCCATTTGGTTCCATTTGTACACTCAGAGTTAAATTCTCATTGATTTTAGGATATAAATTGTGGTCCCAGAGATAGAAATGTCATTAAATGGGGGTCCGTAGCCTTAATGCATGTCAAACTGGGGGTCCTTGAAATTAAAATGGTTGAGAATCACTGCTAGAGCTGTAAAAATCTTCTCTTATGGGGGTCCCTGAGGCATATCTTTTCAAATGGGGGTCCGTGGGCTAAGAAGTGTCAATTTGGGGGTCCTTGACATGAAAAAGTTTGAGAACCACTGGTTTAGTTGACTAAAACTAGACTAAAACATTTCAGATGACTAAAACTAGACTAAAACATTTCAGATGACTAAAACTAGACTAAAACATTTCAGATGACTAAAACTAAATGGAATTGTATTCAAAAAGACTATGACTAAAACTCATCAACACTGAGAAAGAGCTGTGTCTCCCATCTATACTTACAGTAAGGATGACTGTAGCCCTATGGTGACTTTGACCAGTTTAACTTTCTAAACCTTTGCATCCTGCATGTCACACAAACAGAATGAGATGCGTTTTGTTGATATAACAATTTTGTTCATATAGAGTCCTATATCCACACATCCACCATTCAACTTCCACAATCCACATGATCAAAACCATTGGCGTCGAGCTGCATTGGTTTTGAAAGTGAAACTGGTCAAAGTCACTGGCCACCTACTGTATGTAGCTAAATCAGCGAGATCGGTGATTTCCGTGCCAAGGACCCCTTGTATTTGCCCCCCCCCCCTCTCTGATGTTTTGTGCCAGGGACCCCAGAAGAGAAGATTTATGTAAAACAAAGAAAATAATTCAAAATGTTCAATATATGTCAAAAATGTTCAAAAATAGCAGATGTACAAGATCTGAGCTGTTTTTTTAGGAAGAGCCAACATATACATGGATAAAGATTATTGATGTTTTGATTACTGTTAGACTGACCATAGGTTCAGAATTTCCCTTAATCATAGAGTACTATTTCTATGCATTTGATGTATACTTTGTGTTGACCTTGTTTACTCTATGTCACTATGGAATAACAGCGTCTGATAAATGTCCACATTGTAAACTGGATGACATATAGAGAGGTGTTCTTACAGTATAGAAGACACTGATATAGAATGTTTCTTACAGTATAGAAGACACTGAGATGTACAGTAAGGATGACGGTATAGAAGGCCTCCTGCAGGACCTCACCCCTCAGGTTTCTTCACCCTGAACTTTTTGGAATTGTTGGAAGACTGGGAACCCCACCTGGGAACACACACACACACACACACACACACACACACACACACACACACACACACACACACACACACACACACACACACACACACACACACACACACACACACACACACACACACACACACACACACACACACACACACACACACACACACACACACACACACAGCGTTATTATACACACCTTTTTGCTAATAGCCCCTTTTCCTCCTCATTCTCCTCCTATTCTAATTTTTACCCCAAGAAGGTCATATTTTTTGGGGGTTTTTTTTCTGCCGTTGCTATTTTTCTGCCATTGTTTTTTAACCCATTCAGACCGGGAACGCAACTGTGTCGTTTTAGATGTATTTGGGCTATTCAAAAATAGCAGATCTACAAGCTAGGCACCACGAGTGCCACGCTATGAGCTTGTAGATCTGCTATTTTTTAAATAAAAATGTGCAAATCGTTTTATATATCTTTAAAGCAAACATTTGTAACTCAAATCTCAAACTGGTAATGTTAGGGACCCTCAACATGATATGCATTTAGTCCAGACAACCATCTGATCTCACAGCCCAGTTCTACATCCAGACAACCATCTGATCTCACAGCCCAGTTTCACACTTAACATTCACAAAGAGCTACAGGCTACAGGGTTTAACTCATTAAGACCAGGAACGCATTCGTGTCATTTTCAGATTTCTTTGGCTATTGAACAGCAGATATATATCTATATGGCTATGGAGCTCAAAACCTTTTCATGTCAAAGACCCCCAAAACGTATTTGGCCGCCAACCCCCATCTGAAAAATATGTTGAGCCAGGGACCCCCCAGAGGCAAAGATAGAGTTAAAAATATATATATTCAAAGATGTGCACACATTTTACCATATATATATATATATATATATATATATATATATATATATATATATATATATATATATATATATATATATATATTATTTTTTTTACAGATCTACAAGATCCCCCCCCCCCTTCACCTTTTTAAAAGTTTCCTTTTAAACAGGAGATCTACAAGCTCACAATGGGTCGCGATGCCAAAGCATTGTGCACTTGTAAATGCATTTTGAATTCCAGACTTTTTCTTACACTCATGTAAAAACATGTTGTACTTGTTCCACCACTGCAGAAAACTGATAGGATTTAGAAGACATTTGTAGAATCTTAATGGGTTAAAATAAATAAAATCACTTACCCCACCTTTAATAAACTAGTTTAAACAGATATTTAACGTTAAACTGCATCAAACATCAAGTTATCTGTGCTGTATGTTAGTCTGGTTGTATTCATCTAACATTAAACAACATTAAACATCATTACCTGTGCTGTATGTTATTCTGGTTGTATTCATCTAACATTAAACAACATTAAACATCATTACCTGTGCTGTATGTTATTCTGGTTGTATTCATCTAACATTAGACAACATTAAACATCATTACCTGTGCTGTTAGTTAGTCTGCATTGTGTCTACAGGTGAGCAGCTGGTCTGCATCCTGTTAATCAGGTGAGGTGGAGCACAGATATCTAAATGTAGTAGTCGTGCATGGCCAGAAGATGGCAGAAAAGTCAATGTTTTGATGATAGTATAGTCTTAAAACTGTCTTTTCTTTAACACTGGTGTTTAGATTCAAGGTTCAACTGAGGGAGCATTCACTTTTTATTCTTTTCTTTTCTTTTCTTGACCATAATCAAATAGTTAAACAAAATAGCATGTGTTTTCTAACCACTTAAACCCCAGAGTCTGCATTGTGGGGAAAAGCTTTCACAGAAAATAGCAGATCTACAAGCTCATCGAGCTTGTAGATCTGCTATTTTTGTTATGCTTTCTTGTTGTACTGTATGAACAAGTAGGCCATTAATTTACAAAAAAAAAGAAGAAGAAGGTTAGAATAATGGAGATATGAGTGTTCTACTACCAAGGTGTTCAACCTCCCTAGACCCCACCAGTGTTGCCATGTCTGCTTATTGCAAGCGATTTTGGGCTTCTTTTTCCGTAAGAGTTGCTTGTAAATATTGGTAGTTGCGGGTTGCGTATTTGGGCTTTTTATTATTGTTATTATTATTTAAGAAAAAGAAGACAAAGAATGAACTATTCTGCTCCGATATATTTAATCAAACCAGTGGTTTGATTAAATATATAATGTTCATGTTATTTGTCCCTAATCCTCATCTGAAAATGTTTTGTACCAGGGGGCCGAGCCCCACAGCCAATGTTTCAATGCATCTTCCAAATATTCCACATTTAACAAAATATATATTTTGTTTTAAATAACAGATCGGCTTGTAGATCTGCTATTTTCAAATAGCTGATGTATCTAGGTTTAAAGTGCTCAGTGGCAGCGGTGGCCTAGTGGTTAGAGGGGCGGCCTTGATACCGGAAGGTCCCTAGTTCGATTCCCCAATTCATCACATCAATCATGAATCACCGCTGAATAGCCCTTGAGCAAGGCTTCCATGCAGGGTCCGGCTGGAAACAAGCTTCGTGCTTAGTCCGACACCCTGGGTAAACAACAAACTTTGCTTTGCTTTTGCCTATAGACGGATTTCCGCGCGACGTCATCACAGAGCAGAATGCGCAATCTGCGCATGCCTGGGGGAAAGGCGCGTTCGAAAATACAGCCCTGAGCGGCAGTGAGCGCACTGGCCAATACAAACTAATAGGCGAGTGTGCTCCGGTGCGTAATTTCCAAACGCACCCATAGGCTTCCCCCCGCAGCTGCGCGGTCATATTCCTCTCATGTTTACTAACAGGAAACCCGTCTATAATAGTCGCTTCTTTTGGGCTTGTTTTCATATACCAGGTTGCTTAATTCTCTCACAAAATCTGGCAACTGTGAGAAAGCCTTGCCCTTAGCTCTGTGTGTGTGTGTGTGTGTGTGTGTGTGTGTGTGTGTGTGTGTGTGTGTGTGTGTGTGTGTGTGTGAGGGGGGGGGGGTTGGGGATTTGGTGTTCCTGCATTAATATGTATGCTAATCTTCTCACACACACACGCACGCACGCACGCACGCACGCACACACACACACACACACACACACCTCCGGTTAAGCTTGGATGCTGGATTGGGTTCTGTGGGGAGAGACGGTGTAACCATGACAACCAGCTGTTTCTTTTTTTTCAGCAATTCCTCTGGTGGTGGAATCACACACACACACACACACACACACACACACACACGC
Organism: Gymnoscopelus microlampas; assembly: GCF_963454915.1. Taxonomy (NCBI): domain Eukaryota; kingdom Metazoa; phylum Chordata; class Actinopteri; order Myctophiformes; family Myctophidae; genus Gymnoscopelus; species Gymnoscopelus microlampas. The sequence goes on along the minus strand of NC_139953.1, from coordinate 48,636,278 downwards.
ACACACACACGCACGCCAGGTAGGAGGAGTCTGACCTCATTATGTTAAGGAATGCTAATGCTTGTCCTCTCCTTGACTTTTAGAATCTAACGTTTTGATCTGTCTGTCTGTCTGTCTGTCTGTCTGTCTGTCTGTCTGTAAAGGATAATTCCTTTTAACAGGTCGTTCATGAAAGTCCTTGCGGTCTTGTTTCCAATGAGAACCTGTGAGCAATTAGGGGTTAAGAGTCTTGCTCAGGGACAAATTTCATTTCATCGACGCATATGCTGGCCTGGCCGGGAATCGAACCTGTGGCAACCAGGGCCTCTGGCTCCCTAGGTGGGCTCACTAACCACTCAGCTATGGCCGCCCCCTGTCTGTCTGTCTGTCTGTCTGTCTGTCTTTCTGTCTGTGTGTGTGTGTGTGTGTGTGTGTGTGTGTGTGTGTGTGTGTGTGTGTGTGTGTGTGTGTGTGTGTGTGTGTGTGTGTGTGTGTGTGTGTGTGTGTGTGTGTGTGTGTGTGTGTGTGTGTGTGTGTGTGTGTGACCTCTGGAGCTTGTTCAGAAAGCTGCGGCTCGTCTGGTGTTCAACCGCCCCAAGTTTTCCCACACAGCTATCCTTCTCCGTTCTCTACACTGGCTCCCCGTAGCGGCTCGCATTCAGTTTAAAACCCTGGTGCTAGCCTATAGGGCAGTGAAAGGAACAGCTCCTTCTTACCTCCGGGTTATGGTCAATGCCTACACCCCTGCCCGACCACTTCGGTCTGCCACCTCGGGGGCGACTGATCGCCTCGTCACTCAAGGGTCCTTCTGGTCGATCTACACGGTCACGACTTTTTTATGTTCTGGCCCCACAGTGGTGGAATGAACTCCCCACTGATGTCAGGACAGCAGAGTCACTGCCCATCTTTCGCCGCAGGCTGAAAACCCACCTCTTCAGGAAACACTACCCTTCTTCTTTGCCTGGCTTACGTGTTGTTAACTAGTTATACAAACTCTTGTTTTATTGTTGTTTTATTGTGGTACTGTTTTATTGGATCTTGTTTAGTCGATACACTTTTGCTCATTTGATTTTGCTATTTTGTCTCATCTGTTTAAGAAAGTAGGTAGCTGATATATTGCACTTTTACCTTAGCACTAGGTATACTCTTGGTTGCTTGTTTTTGCAGGAAATACACTTCAGACCTCTGGTGATTAGTAGTTTTCGTTCCCTACCTATGTTGAATGCACTTATTGTAAGTCACTTTGGATAAAAGCTGTAATGTAATGCAATGTATATATTTATAGATACAACTGTTTCTGACAGCAGATGCTCCATTCTTTAGTAAGATCACTAAGCTGCCATGTAACACAACTCTGTCTACACATTTATTTTCATTATTACACACACATTGTTTTTGATTGTTTTGTTCCACTTTTGCTTTGGCAATGTAAACATACATTTTAACCTGCCAATAAAACTCCTTTTGAATTGAATAGAGAGAGAGAGAGAGAGAGAGAGAGAGAGAGAGAGAGGTAGCAGACTAGAGCAGAATCACAGAGAGACAAAGACAGTCAGATGAGGACAGCGAGAGTCACCCTACTTGCCTTTTACTGTTGAAAAAGACATATATACTGCACACTGGAGAACAGTGTAGATCTACAAGTACAACAAAACCACACTGAGACTGGGACAGCTGTGATGCTCCGTGAGCTTGTAGATCAGAGATGAAATAAATGTCTGTACATTCAGTCTGTGGTTGTACATACACAACTTATGGTTCCTAACAGGTTTACTGTAAATACAGCCTTGTGTCACATGATCACTATCAATAGGATATCTAATATCCTGACCATGTGACCATATCCACTTACATATCAATATATCCATATAGGTACAGATACATATCCACTTACTGTACATATCAATATATTATATATCAATATCATTATTGATCAATTTCCCAGCCATACATGGTATTCATCCTATCGCAGTGTGTGTGTGTGTGTGTGTGTGTGCGTGTGTGTGTGTGTGTGTGTGTGTGTGTGTGTGTGTGTGTGTGTGTGTGTGTGTGTGTGTGTGTGTGTGTGTGTGTGTGTGTGTGTGTGTGTGCGTGTGTGTGTGTGTGTGTGTGTGTGTGTGTGTGTGTGTGTGTGTGTGCGTGAGTGAGTGTGTGAGTGCGTGTGCGTGTTTGTGCGTGTGCCTGTGCGTGTGTGTGTGTGCGTGTTTGTGCGTGCG
>NC_139953.1:48621583-48629083 GCF_963454915.1 Gymnoscopelus microlampas | reverse complement strand
ATATGTGCTCACTCTATGAACTTTAAAATCACAATGCCTGCTGGTCAGTCATGTAAATGTCTCTTATTCAGCGCATAAATGCCCTTTATGTCTGCTCTGCAGATACTACAGTAGGTTAGTAGGTCACATGCACACTCACATAATCCACACACACACACACACACACACGCCCGCGCGCGCGCACTGCAGGAGAAGGCTACTCATGCATATAGTGAGCAATAATGTCACACTCTGCTAGAGACAGAGACACACATCTGTGTTCACAGACTGTGCTGTCACGAGAGCGCACGTGAACACACACATGTATTAACTGTACTTGTGAGGATATCAACATGGAAGTACAGTAATGAAGGAAACGCAATTTTTACACGTTTTTTTTTGGTTTGTCTGGAGCCTTATTTTTAAGGCATTAAGCTCCTTACACACCGGGGGCGATTTTTTCATGCAAATAATACGTTTAAAAAAAAAAAAACGTATAAAGTCAATGCAAGCTTCCATGGAGCGAAAAAGCGAAAAAGCGAAGCGAAAAAGCGTATTTTAATTATTCGGAAAGAGTCCGAATTTTGCGTATATTCGCATAATCGCCGGTGTGTAACCACCTTTAGTGGTGTTGTGGTACCATGAGGATTGAGGAGCATGCATAGTCGAAATGACCTTGGATGAGGGCCCGTGTAAGACTCAAGGTATTCTTACTGACTAGAGACAAAATCCTATACAAAAAGAAGGTGTTCTTTGGTAGACCTTCTTGTGACCTTCTTGTGTGACATGCATGATGCAAAGGTTTTGAAAGTGAAACTAGTCAAAGTCACTGCACCTACTGTAGGTATACCCTCACAAAAAAACAAGCAGTAATCCTGGTCTCTATACTGCCTCCCCCTGGCCAGCCGGGGCGCCTGATGGAGGGGAAAGGAACTGGTTGGAATAAAGTGTTCCTTCCACGTGCTACGTCCAAACCGGCGCTCCCCAGGCTGGTAGAGGGAGAGTAGCGCCCAGGATTGCGGCATTGAAGGCACTGTCGCAAAAATTGCTTGTTCAGGGTGGGATTGTCGGGTCTCTTCTCTACATGTAAAGTGTCTTGAGACAGCTTGTTGTGATTTGACACTTTAATAAAATTGAATTGAATTGAATTGAATTGAAGGAAGCATGAGCTCAGTTCGGGGCGCTCCCCGGGCTGGTAGAGGGAGAGTAGCGCCCAGGATTACGGCATTGAATGAAGCATGAGCTCAGTTCGGGGCACTCCCCGGGCTGGTAGAGGGAGAGTAGCGCCCAGGATTACGGCATTGAAGGAAGCATGAGCTCACTTCGGGGTGCTCCCCAGGCTGGTAGAGGGAGAGTAGCGCCCAGGATTACAGCTTAGGCAATTGGCACTGGGCGAAAAAGAAAATTAAATTATAAAAATTAATAAAAAAGAAGGCTCTGGCAATGACTATTATCACCCTCCCCGTCCGGCTTCCCTTCCCTGAACAAGGGCCAATGGGCTCAGTCTTCATCAGGCGGGGCTTAAGACCCTGCCAGCCGGCCCCCTGGCGCCGGCCATGCCCCGGGGGGCCGTCACACGTTATTAAGCCTAGCACTGAAGTGTGATTTAAATCGCGCACCGATGTCGCGCACACAAAATACTCGATCTACAAGCAAGTTTGTCCATCTGGTTCCATATGTACAGCAGTCTTTTTTTTTTTTTTTTTTACAGCGTAGGGACAAGAAACACATTCTGCAATCATGTCTGATGCAGTAACAAAAACACACACCAGGGGGCTCACAGGTTTGAACAGTACAGAGTCATTCTGTCTTTTTATTATCAGCAAAAACAATAACCACACACACACACACACACACACACATACACACACACATACGCGCGCGCACACACGCACACTTAACTTTAAAAACGCTTGTAATGGTTGTATACTGTACAGAAAAAAACAACACAATTGCAGAATAAAATCAAGTCTGTACTTTATTCTGAACAATAATAATAATAATAACAATAATAATAATGTATAAAAAAAAGGTATTTTGTGAAATAAAAACCTTTGGGGCCAACAAAAAAAACGTGTTCTCCCGACATGCTACTTAAAAAAAAAAAAAAAGAACACATGCAAACGCAAAGCTCTCTAATAAGGACACTCTTGAAATACTTTATTTATTTTTTAACACATAGTCATGGAGTCCCGTAAATGGTCAAATATCCTCTACAGGCCCCTGAACGAACAGTCCTTTCTTCCACACAGAAAATACCATTTAGTACCTTTAGACGTGAAAGCTGGAAGCCCAGGGGCTTGGATACATGTCTTAGAATGGCTTAGAATGACTCTCACTCTCTCTCTGACGTCACTCCCACCACCCTTGGGGTCACAGCGTTATTTTTGGACGGAGATCCGTCTCCGTCCCAATAAACGGCCCGCGGGAAAAGGGGCGTGGCACTTCCATTCATATTCATACCCCTACCCAGGAAAGGGGGCGTGGCTGTGGAAAGGGCGTACGCCTGGAAAAAAAAGGCCTCAGAGGGAATCTGTGTGTTCACATATTGTTCTTGTTTGTATTGGAAATCCCATAGGGGGAATCTTAGATCCCATAGGGGGAATCTTAGATCGCGTCACATAAGAACTGCGTTCCAAAAAGAAACAAGCCACCCTGGTGATTTTGTCAGGTACAGTATGTGATGATATTGAGTTACATTTGATAGCGTCTGTGCTAAAAAAAAGTACCTTTTCACCGTCAGCTGAAGATTTCCCCCTACGGGGATTACAATACAAAAAACATAAAGGCCGTGACCCAGGGCGATAGCCCCCCCCTAGCGGCAGTGATGTCAGACTCTATTAGGGACAAATGTAACCGACATTGATTACATTTATACACTCTCAAGAGTTCACGGAGAAGTTAGGAGTAAAGCCACGGTAAAACTACGACATTCCAACCCCTGAACGTCAGCCATCGTTTAAAGACGTTCGGCATCGTCGGCCGACATTGAGAAACAAACAGAATCTGGGCAAGAACAACAAAAACAAAAACAAAAACAGCACCATTTGAAAAAAGAGATTTCCTGGTTTGTGTCAAACGTGACGCTCACGTCATTGGACACAAAAAGATCTACAAAGTCAAATAGAGATGGTAGCGACTCAAAAAAACATCCTGCTTGTTGGTTTGACTCTGGTTTGACGCATTTTTAACACCGGTCAGAGTTAAACTAACTTTCCGGAGTTTGTTCTGAGTCTGTCTGTCATGTAATGTTTTTTTGCTCAACTATAAATTAATGATTCCTATTATACTCGTCATCAAGTTTTTCCTCTGTTTGTTAGCATGCAAGACCAATGTTCTGTGCGTGTCATGTTAACATAAAGGCATAGGGCCCTATTCTCTGTGTCTTAAGTACCAGGTCTTATGACTTAACTTAAGACCTGGAGGAGTGGCCAATGCTGTTTGGCCACTCAAAATAGCGAAACAGCATTGGCCACGCCTCCAGGTCTTAAGCTACGTCATAAGACCTTAAGAAGAACTTAATACGCTCAAAATAGGGCCATAGTGTGTAACTGCCTTGTGTTTACATACCAAAACAATACATGTTTTTACTCTGTACCAGCAGTTATCCACTGCAGTAGTGTGGTGGTTGTTTAGCTGCAGAAAACACATTGCCCTCTCGCTGTATTTTAGCGTTTTCACTGTTTGTTTTGGTAGACGGGGATGTTTTTTCGGTTACCAAAACAATGAAAACACCAAAAAGACAGGGAGAACAAACTGAAAACACCAACAATACAGCGGAGAGGATGGTGTCTTTCTGCAGGTAAACACCACCACACTACTCCAGTGGCTGATAACTGCTGCTGTAGAAGGAAATGCATGGGAAATGATGGGCAAAAATATTGTATTGTTATGTACACACATAATATGCCATTAAACATGGCCCTGCTTCTGTCTTTGGCAGCTGAGGTTGTATGAACTTATTTATTGATCACACAGCAGGGTTTCGGCCCCGTTCCATTCCAGTCACGTCCAGTTTAACCGCTCAGAAATGGAACCGGGCCCCAGAACACCAACCCTGGGATAGTGATTGATTGTACCGGAGCTTACAGGTGTGGGGCGTGTATAGTCGGTGCACAGGAGGTTATAAACAACAATAAATAACTATAAATCCACTTCCTTCCTTCCTTCTAGAAGTCTGAGCTTATGCAATAAGTTAAACGTATTCCTACAACCTGGAGAAGCTAATAAGTAGAAGCTTATACATTTTTTTTGTACTTCCTAGAATTCTACGCCAACCTGAAGACGTTTGACAAACACTAGCGACAACCTTAATGAAAAATGTACCACAGACAGTTATGCTTCATTTAAAACTCTGTCGCCGTTTTGTCTTAAAACATATTCTCACCCCTAACTCGTCCCTCGCTTGCGTCAGGACACCGTTCGGGTTCGCGGGTTCGTCGCGTGCTGGGTTGCCGTTTGGTGTCGCTTTTCCGCGTTCATGTAGACTCAACATTGAAAACATAATGAAACGCATATTGAAAAACGTCGAAACTTAAACCAAGACCGAAACTTAAAACAAGGTGCGCGGTCAGAACCGGACTTGAGCCCCGCTAAGGAGCGCCCGATCGAGGCGCTAGCCAGAGCGAGAGACCACAGCGAGTGGTGCGCTGGCCACTTCTGCCGACCTGCCGCCGTTCGAGTCTCATACCGATAGGCAGAGTTGTTGGTGTCCGCGTTCTTTCCTCATCAAATGTCGGGCGCTACCCAAAAGGTAGTTGACAAAGTCTCGAGGTACGACGATTTGGGAGTGAGAATGTGTTGATCGCGCTGAAAGTCGCGTGCCAAAAAAACAGCACATCTACACATTTGTGAGCATGTACAGTGGCTATGTTTGGCGCGCTCAATGCCTCAATGAGCTTTACATGTCGCATGTTTGGCACGCTAGCCTCTTCCCCGAAGCCCTGACAGGACGGCTGGTGTCTTTTTAAGTGTCGACGGTTTTGTGCTGCTGGGAGAATGTGAGCGAATCCTGAATGTTCCTGCAAGGCTGCTGAGGAATCTTCTACTAGAGGTCAGTGAACCAGGGGGTTTAAACACTGTTGAAATGTTTGGCTTTTGTGCTTTGAAGCGTGCCAAAAAACATAACAAAAACAAACTGCAGATATGTACCGAATGTATGTATGTATGTATGTATGTATGTATGTATGTATGTATGTATGTATGTATGTATGTATGTATGTATGTATGTATGTATGTATGTATGTATGTATGTATGTATGTATGTATTATCGGTGTTCACAGAATGACAATGAGACGAAGGCCGGTGCGATAAAAGGAGGTTTGAATTTCCAGAGCTCTCAGTCGGATTAGGGAACCGCGGGTACGATGACTTGTACGGCAGGACAAAAAAACTAAACTGCTTGAAGGCCACCTACGTTTCATCAGATGCTAAAACCGACTTGAACGATAACGGGAGCAGTAATGCAGTAATGACAACGAAAGGACAGCAAAAACACCTCGGTAAAAAAATATGAAAATACAGAACGAAACAAAACAACAGTATTACATCGCCTCCTTGTGGAGAAGAAACCGTATCCGGTTTGAACGTCTGTCGACTTTACGGTATCAGTAACCGCTTAAACCCCAGGCAGCATCCCTATTCTGGGAGGGGGGGAGGGGGACATTCACCAAAAAAAGATTAGATCTAAAAGCTCGTAGATCAAGCTTGTAGATCGGCTATTTTTGGCGAAGAAATTTGGTGTTGACGGAAAACAGAAGCGAATCCTCTGCTGTCTCTTACACTGTATATCGTGGCTGTTGTATTGATGCGGTGCTATTCAAGCTAGCTGTCATCATCGCCGTGTTATAGACCATATTCACACGCCGGCCATTTTTGCTATTAAGTTAATATATAGAAACCTAGATACCTCATTGGCCACTGCAGTTCGTTGGAGCGACCTGTATCGCGGCCGCCATATTAGCGGGGGCACGCTGCCACTCAAAGTGACTACTTACACAGCGCTTTGACTACTGGCCAATCACAGCGCGTCTTTTCCAGGACTTGTCAGAATCTAGTTGTCCCGCCCCCACCTGCCTCTGATTGGCCTATACCGAACCTCTCCTTCTGTGACGCACGCGGAAACTTCCCGAGGGAGGGGCGGAAGCTGGTGGCCGAGATACAGACGCCTCAGAGCCGGGGGAGGCGTCTACCTTTATATGTCTGTGGTTGCTACCCCGTTTCTTCAATGCAAAATGTCAAAATGGCCGCCGTGTGAATATGGTCTATGGCACATCTTCTTCTTTAAGGGTCTCATGGTATGTATGTGTACTGTAATAGCAGGTGGCACCGTGTTTTATATGAATGCCTGTTATGTGTTTTTCTACCCGATCTCACACAACTTCACCGTGGGATTCGGCCCTCATATGCACAGGCTTTCAGGTTTTCTAGGTGTCAATGTATACGGAATGACATACGTGCAATGTATACTAAATTGTGTGAGATCAGGCCGGTGTTTTTGATCGAGCTTTTTCTTTTCTTTTCAGTGAACTAGAGTCCATGTTGTCCGGAGGTTCAGACGGTGGGTTGGATGTTATACAGGTTGTTTGTAGATGACGTTGGATGGATGGCGTAGGGGCGGGGCTGACTCTCCAGCCATTATAGAGCCTTCTTGTTGGGCGCGCTGAGTTTCCTCATGCCTCTTATCCTGCCCAGCAACTCCCTGACGAAGTCCTGGACAGAGAGAGAGAGAGAGAGAGAGAGAGAGAGAGAGAGAGAGAGAGAGAGAGAGACCCACACATATGTAAAAAATGATTTGTCTCAAGTCGAACCAAACTCACAATCAGAGCAAACAATAAAAAATAAATGCTGGTCCAGAAGCTTGTTCTCACAACAAATGAGTCATTTTTTGGGTGAACTTCTCCTTTAAGCACCTTTAAGACATTATTATACATTATAGTGGAGCTTTAAATCTCTGCATTAGAGAGAGACAGTGAGTGTGAGAGAGACACACATACACAGAGCCAGGGTTGATCCTATAGATCAGATATATTGATGAATAACCATGGAATTGACTTCTTATTACTTTATCATTCTACCAGGAGACCCAGTCTGTGACCTCATTACTGACAATACATCCCCCACCCCCCCCCACCCCTCCCTCCCCCTCTCCCTCTCCCTCCCTCTCTCTCTCTCTCTCTCTCTCTCTCTCTCTCTCTCTCTCTCTCTCTCTCTCTCTCAATATCTTCATAATAACCACTTCTCTAAATCCCTCTCTACCTCCCCCGCCCCCTCATCTTATTCTTCTGTTCTTTTTCCCAGAGTGCACCTGTGCAGTCTCTCCTCACCTCCCTCTCTAATCCCTCGTTCATTGTGCTCTCTCTCTCTCTCTCTCTCCCTCTCCCTTCCACATCCTCTTCGCTCCCTCTCTCCGTCACGTCTGCCATCTTTGATTCTGGAAAGGGATTCCAGATTGCTGTCTGTCTGTCTGTCTGTCTGTCTGTCTGTCTGTGTGCCTTTGCGCGCGTGTGCATGTGCATGTG
>NC_139953.1:48604083-48619083 GCF_963454915.1 Gymnoscopelus microlampas | reverse complement strand
ACCGCCACGAGCGCCGCGGCGGTTGTGAGATTTGATTCAGCCATATCTTTCTGAATGTAACTTGTATTTTTACGGGGCCAGGCTTCCAGCATGGACCCGTATTGTTATTCGCATTATTCCATTTCTTCTTCTTCTGCCGTTTTTGCCAGTTCTGGCTGAACCGTGCATACGCTTTTTATGAAACTCGGCCATATGATAGATGGTCATGAAAAACGATCAAAAAATAAATCTCACAATCTTTCGTCAAAAGGTGGCGCTATAGCACTCAGTTGAAAATGCCAACTTTGAACAGGTACAACTCATGCCCTGTTTTACCTACAGCCATAAAACTTCAATACACACATGCGTCTCCTCATGATGAACAACTTTCACACTCTGACTTTTGACCTCTGACCCTTAGATCTCCCACCATTTCGAATTATATGAAAAACAGTTAAAACCTATCTCCTCCTGGGATTTTTGAGTAATCTGCACGAAACTTTTTACACATGAACTTTGGACCTATACCAAAAAACGTTTGCAAAATATCTTCCATAAGTGAAAAAATGAAGCTTTAATGAGCCAATGAATATTGCAGTTTTATGACAATTATTCATCTGCCCCTAACACATACATGCAGACTTACCATTCTTTGAAACTTTGCAGAAATGTAAAGGGCCATTCCAAATATCACTGAAACCAATCTTACTCCAATTGGTCAAACGGGGGCGCTATAGCAATTTTTTGAAAATTGAAACTTTAAACAGGCAAAAGTCATGCCTCGTTTGGCCGACAGCCATTAGACCTGCTTACACATGTGCCTTGACTAATGAGGAACACATCTATCACGTTAACCCGTAAGCACCGCCCTTATATTGTCCGCAATCTTGAGCAGTTTGAAAAACACTTAAACCCAGGATTTTTCAGCTATTTGCGTGAAACTGTATCATCTGTGTGATCTCCTTTCACAGGTTCTTGTCTGTTGGTGGCTTCTCGCTTAAATGTGTGCCCCACAACCTGAAGGTCACCAGTTCAAGCCTCACTTGGTGCAGACTTCATGTAAGTTGCATTTCACACAACATGACTATCAATGAATACATCTGCAATTGTTAAAGATAACATGAAATACTTAATTGAGTGTTTTTTACATACAGCTGATCTACAATCTCACAACTTTTCAGATAGCAATGAGAGTATGTTTTTTCAATGTATAACACTTCATTGTGAAAATAGCCGATGTACAATCTGACAACTTTTAATGGTTTGTGAGCTTGTAGATCGGCTACTTTCACTAGTTTTGGTTCTGAGGAGATGTACAATTTGTTCATTGGTAAATGGTTTGTGAACGAGTGATCTTTGTGTTAGTGAAACAGGGGCTTGGGTCATGACAGAAGGCAAGAGTTTGTGATCCTCAACAGACAATATCAGCCTGGACAAAGCTATAGCACTATAGGTAGTGTTGCCGCTACCTAAGAGTGCCTCACGATCGCAAGGTTGCCGGTTCAAGCCTCACTTGATGCAGACTCATTTAAGTTGAATTGCAAAAAACATGACTCAATCTATTCCGTTTCCATGGCTCTCTCTCTCTCTTCAATCTATTCCGTTTCTATCTTCAATCTATTCCGTTTCCATGTCTCTCTCTCTGTCTCTTCAATCTATTCGGTTTCTATCTTCAATCTATTCCGTTTCCATGTCTCTGTCTCTTCAATCTATTCCGTCTCTCTCTCTCTCTCTCTCTCTCTCTCTCTCTCTCTCTCTCTCTCTCTCTCTCTCTCTCTCTCTCTCTCTCTCTCTCTCTCTCTCTCTCTCTCTCTCTCTCTCTCTCTCTCTCTCTCTCTCTCTCTCTCTCTCTCTCTCTCTCTGAGGCTCGGCCATAGCTGAGTGGTTAGGGAGCCAGAGGCTCTGGTTGACCCAGGTACGATTCCAGGCCAGCAAATGTGTCGATGAAATGAAATTTGTCCCTGAGCAAGACTCTAAACCCCTTATTGCTCACAGGCCCTCATTGGAAACAAGACCGCAAGGACTTTCATGAAATTATCATTTCTCTTTCTCTCTCCTGGCCCCGTATTATCGCTGCTTGCAGCTATATTTATAATTGTATTTTTCATATGATCTGTAAAGTTTATATTTTCATTTGCTACCAGGCATGAATTCATTATAATTTATTATATATATTTTTCCTTATTTTCTTTCTTTATTTACACGTGCGTAATAAACGAAGCATTTGAGATTTCATCCGCCCAGATCTTTCTGAATTTTACTTGAATTATTATAATTTTAATGTTTATATGATCCGTAAATTTTATATTTTCATGTGGTATCAGGTATGAATTTATTTTAATTTATTTTATTATTTTATTTCATTTATTTACATGCGCGCAATTACACACGCATCTAACTATTGGACTCAGCTCTGGGGACACGGTGCGGCTGCAGAGTTCACCTTGAAATTTGTCATTACAATTTTACTGTAGCCTAATCCACAAAAGTGTGACTGACTGTTAATTCCTTGAGTCAATACATTGTGTTTTTATCACCGGTGCCAGTATTATTATTATTATTGTTAATAGACCTTGCAACATAGAGCAACTTAAGTGCTTGCAGAACTTAATAATATAAGCACACTTATTCTCCAGGCAGACAGACAGAAACAGTCTGTCTGTCTGTCTGTCTGTCTGTCTGTCTGTCTGTCTGTCTGTCTGTCTGTCTGTCTGTCTGTCTGTCTGTCTGTCTGTCTGTCTGTCTGTCTGTCTGTCTGTCGGTATATATACGTGCATAAATTAAGCTTGGGTCATTGGTCAATGAACCTGGTGTGTCGGTCAGAAAATAACTGATCTATAAACTCACAACTCATCGCATCCTCATTCATTTCACTGGTCAAATGCAACAGACAGACAGCCAGCCAGACAGACAGACAGACAGACAGACAGACAGACAGACCGATCCAGGCCGTGACACCAAAAATAGCCGATCAACAAGCTGCAGCGCGATAGATAGATAGATAGATAGATAGATAGATAGATAGATAGATAGATAGATAGATAGATAGATAGATAGATAATATAAATATATTATACTGTAGGCTACACGGTTATAACCAAAGATAATTATGATAGGCTATATTATTATATTAGGCTATTAACATTATGCAAGCTAATTATATTTACCATGGTTACGTCAATAAGAAGACAGACAGATCTGTCTGTCTGTCTGTCTGTCTGTCTGTCTGTCTGTCTGTCTGTCTGGACGGACGGACGGACGGACGGACGGACGGACTTACGGACAGATTGATAAGTAGACTTGATTATAGCCAATATATTATTTTATTTTCATTTACACATGCACCTTTTCATCCAAATTGTGTGTTATATTATTTACTTGTAGCATGGTTAATTAATAGTCCCTGTTTGCATAGCCCCCAAATCGGGCTCCCCAAGTTTTGCTCGCTGTGTGAACTGTTCAAAGACGCAACAACAAGCTCCATACTAGCACTCGGTGGTACTGGTGCGTCTCTGTCTGTCTGTCTGTCTGTCTGTCTGTCTGTCTGTCTGTCTGTCTGGCTGGCTGGCTGGCTGTCTGTCTGTCTGTTGCATTTGACCAGTGAAATGAATGAGGATGCGATGAGTTGTGAGTTTATAGATCAGTTATTTTCTGACCGACACACCAGGTTCATTGACCAATGACCCAAGCTTAATTTATGCACGTATATATACCGACAGACAGACAGACAGACAGACAGACAGACAGACAGACAGACAGACAGACTGTTTCTGTCGTCTGTCTGGAGAATAAGTGTGCTTAAGTTCTGCAAGCACTTAAGTTGCTCTATGTTGCAAGGTCTATTAACAATAATAATAATAATACTGGCACCGGTGATAAAAACACAATGTATTGACTCAAGGAATTAACAGTCAGTCACACTTTTGTGGATTAGGCTACAGTAAAATTGTAATGACAAATTTCAAGGTGAACTCTGCAGCCGCACCGTGTCCCCAGAGCTGAGTCCAATAGTTAGATGCGTGTGTAATTGCGCGCATGTAAATAAATGAAATAAAATAATAAAATAAATTAAAATAAATTCATGCCTGATACCACATGAAAATATAAAATTTACGGATCATATAAACATTAAAATTATAATAATTCAAGTAAAATTCAGAAAGATCTGGGCGGATGAAATCTCAAATGCTTCGTTCATTACGCACGTGTAAATAAAGAAAGAAAATAAGGAAAAATATATATAATAAATTATAATGAATTCATGCCTGGTAGCAAATTAAAATATAAACTTTACAGATCATATGAAAAATACAATTATAAAAATACAAGTTACATTCAGAAAGATATGGCCGAATCAAATCTCAACTGCTCTGGATCAAATGCGCAAAATATACAATTATTACTATCCACCCGTTGGGCGGGGGGGCGTCCCGGGGGGGGGGGGGGGGGGCACGCAGGTGGGGGGGACATGTGGGGGGGGGGGCTGCGACAGAAGAGCGCAGATATGGTCGATGGATCGGATGGCGGACCCTACGTGGCGCTCGCGGCGCTTGGGGCGGTTTTCACGGCGGTCGTGGCGTTCGCCACAACCGCCGCGGCACTCGCGGCGAGCGCCACAACCGCCGCGCCGCCCGTCAACGCCACATTTTGGAAGATCTGGCGGACGCGGCGGTTATGGCTGAAAATCTGACGGACGCGGCGCCGGCGGCGGTTATGGCGGAAGATCTGGCGGACGCGGCGGAGGCGGCGGTTATGGCGGAGGCCGCCACGACGGCCGCCACCCGCCGTGGCGGTCGTGGCGGCCGCGGCGGTCGTGGCGGCCGCGGCGGCCGCCGCGGCGCACGCCACTGCCACATTTGGATCTCGCCCCTCCTGCCAAATTGAGCGGCTTCCTATAATAGCTGATATTGAGCAGTACCTTGCTAATTGTTTAGCCCTCCTTTTGGAGAGGCCGGCCATTTGCAGGCCCCTCACAACCAACTTGTGCACGTGTCCTAGACTACCAAAGATAAAAACCAAAAGTTTAGATCTGTAGCCTAGCTGAGAGATGGTCTGCTCTAGCTGTTGATATTTTAGCACTTTGGTTAGGAAGGCTTCCTCTAAGCTGTAATCAAAAGTACAGCCGACCTCGAGAATGAACACCTCCCTATGGTTCTCATTAACAGCAATGACATCAGGGGTGTTAGCTGAAATGTTAGAGAACACAGAATCATCGTTACACAGGTTAAACACACACACACACACACACACACACACACACACACACACACACACACACACACACACACACACACACACACACACACACACACACACACACACACACACACAGCTTTAGTGACAGAACTCAGGAAAGTCTTGACTAGCTACAGACTCAGTGTTTGTACTCAATTTCGTCGACTAAAACTATGACAAAATATGTTGGTCAACTACCTTCTTTCACTGACAAAAACTAAATAAAGACTAAATAAAAACTAAGATATGATGACTAAAACTGAGACTAAATATAATGACAACTTCGTCAACAAATAAAAACTAGCTAAATGTTAGTGAGGGATCTAGTGGAGAAGAGATCCAGTAGAACTAAAAGACATTTTATGTTTGGTTGCCCTCGGGTGTTGTGCTCTGAAAATAGCAGATCTACAAGCTCACAACTCACATCTCAGCGCCGCAGCGCGATGCGTTGTGAGCTTGTAGTTCGGCTTTTTTCAGCTTGCAACCAAGTGTAGAATCAGCCATTATGACGCCATCAAGGCCCAAGATAACATTGTGTCGACAAAATCAACTGTAGATTTAGTCGACTAAAATCATATTTAGTTGGCTAGACTAAAGTAGACTAAAACCAAAACTTTTCAGATGACCAAAATATGACTAAAACAACATTACATTTTATTCAAAAGACTATGACAATTTGCTGTCAAAATTAACACTCCATAAGGGAAGACAGACTATATGCACCCACTGCACACAAATGTGGTGGAAACAGAACTACACTTTCTAACCACCTGCCCACTGTACGAAGACATCAGAGACTCATACTTCCCACAGATTACATATACATACACCCAAAGTGAGTTTGAAAACATGACCAATGACAAAAACCTCCCATCATACCTACTGGGAGAAATACAACAATGTGTGAACACAGCTGCAAGATTTGTGAACTGTTGTGATGAAAGAAAATTAGCCAATGGAATACAACCACCCTTAAGGACTACTAACCATTGAGCTTCCTGCACTATATAATGTGTATATGTGATTCTTAGCCAAGCGTTGCTATCGGGTAAGCCGCCAAGGCGGGTGGCCAATCCTATCGATCCGAGTAGTATTCCTGCGTTCCTTTTACTTTTTGTAGTCCTATAGTGACGCGTTAGGGAGTGAAAAAGACATAGCGGTAGTAACTGATGCCTATTTGTGAGAATGTGTTGACATAGCACATAGCAACAGGAACCCCAAAAGGGGTTCCCATCCTGAAAGGTATAGTTACAAATAGGGGTTCCCGCCCTAAATGGGTTAAAGACACAGAGGTACTGACTGTATGGACATCTAAGGACCTCAATGGAAACAAGACCGCAAGGACTTTTTTGAACGGACCAAAGTATTTTAAATGTAACTGTGCTATTTTACATTTTTGTCTAATAAAATATTCAATCAATCAATCAATCAAACATACTGTATCGGTTGGATTGGCGGTTCTGGAAAACCACCAATCCGACCGACTTCACGGCGGACACTGCACTCCCTCGGGTCTTCGGCGACACTGTCACCGAGTTTGAGGTCGATCGGTCGGACAGTACTCGTGAGGCGCCATGGACAGATTCACTGACCACTGACATGGACAGATACACTGACCACTGACATGGACAGATACACTGACCACTGACATGGACAGATACACTGACCACTGACATGGACAGATACACTGACCACTGACATGCATGCAGAGATTTTGCGCATTTTTGGTAGTATATAGATTTCCTAAAAAAGCATCTCGCAAGCTCAGGTTACCATGGTTACCTGATATTGACTTGGAGATCGGTATGGAGCCGTGTGGAACTCCATATTTGGTCAAGACTGATGTCATATTTGATGAGGTCAGATTTCAGTCAGCTTGACTTAAAAGCTGATTACACAGTGTGAGGAGCTTTAGTCAAAGATAAAAGGTCCTGCATTGTAAAGACATACATCACTGGTTGAAGACCCCCCAGAACCTCTTCTCGTACAGCAAAACGTTCTAGATATAAGGAGGTATTACAATATTTCCAGTGTTTCACACTTCTATTCTCAGTGTGTAGAAATGGCGTCCGCCAGCAGTCTGCTGTCTGAAGAGCACTTCCTGTGTTCTATCTGTATGGATGTGCTGACTGTTCCAGTCACCATTCCATGTGGACACAACTACTGCAAAATATGTATCACACATTACTGGGACACTAATGTTTGTCGGTGTCCACTGTGTAAAGAAACCTTCAACAAGAGACCAAAAGCATCCGTCAATACTTTTATTTCTGAGATGGTTCATCAGTTCAGGAATCACATGTGGAAAGAAGAATATGAAGCAAAGACAGAGGCTGAAATTCAGCAGATGATCCAGGAGAGACAAGTGAAGATTCTGGAGGTCAAACACTCAGTAGAGCTAAAAAAGAAAGACGCAGACACAGTGATGGCCGACAGCGTGCAGGTCTTCAATGGTCTCAATACATCTCTAATCAGCTGTATTCAGAGAAGACAGGCTGAGTTAATTTGTGTGATTGAAGAGAAGCAGAAAACAACAGAGAAACAGGCTGAAGGCTTTGTCAAAGAGATGAAAAGGGAAATCACTCAGTTAGAGACAAGAAGCTCTGAGCTGAAGCAGCTCTCAAACTCTGAAGACCACCTCAAGCTCCTCCAGAACTTCACATCTACCAACACCCCTCCACCCACCAGGGACTGGACGAATGTCAAAGTCAATCAGTCTTCATATGTGGGGACTGTGAGGACAGCTGTGGCTCAGCTGGAGAAGATACTCAGTCAAGAGATGGAGAGGAAGCTATGTGATGTTGAGCTGAGGAGGATCCAGCAATACGCGGCGGATGTGACTCTGGACCCTGATACATCATACTGTGAACTCATCTTGTCCAAGGATGGAAAACAAGTGAATCATGGAGGCAGAAAGAAGAAGCTCCCGAAGAAAAAAGAGAGATTCTCCAATTGCGTGTGTGTCTTAGGAAAACAAAGCTTCTCCTCAGGGAGGTTTTACTATGAGGTTCAGGTTAACGGTAAGACTGAGTGGGATCTTGGAGTGGCCAGAGAGTCCATCAAAAGGAAGGGACAAATCACACTAAAACCCAATAATGGTTACTGGACTATATGGTTAAGGAATGGAAATGAGTACGAGGCTCTTGCTGACCCTGGTGTCCTCCTCCCTGTAAGAGAGAAGGTCCAGAAAGTAGGAGTGTTTGTGGATTATGAGGAGGGTCTGGTCTCCTTTTATGATGTGGAGGCCA
Organism: Gymnoscopelus microlampas; assembly: GCF_963454915.1. NCBI lineage: Eukaryota > Metazoa > Chordata > Actinopteri > Myctophiformes > Myctophidae > Gymnoscopelus > Gymnoscopelus microlampas. The sequence goes on along the minus strand of NC_139953.1, from coordinate 48,610,621 downwards.
GACTTCATCTCTACTCTTTCACTGGCTGCACCTTCACTGAGAAACTATATCCATACTTTGGTCCCAGTCTTAATTTTGATAGCACAAACTCTGCTCCTCTGATCATCTCTCCTGTCAACATGGGCACTGGTCTTGGTGGGGACGGAGGAGACATATCCCCTCCAATTTCAAAAAGAAGAAAAACATGAAGTTGTCCCCTCCAGTAGATGTTTTAAACCACATATAGACCACACCCATTTACGCCAGACAAGATTTTTGCAGTTTTTGCTAGTACCCTTACAGATTGCTTCCACACACATTACGTCTGTGGTCAAGTGATTAAGATGTATCTGTCAGCTTTTTTTTCGTATTCCATTCCTTTCTTATTCCATTCCGAGTGGCTAAGATTGGTTTGTGGGAGGGGTTAGGGTTAGCCAATTATTTTTTTATTCAAATTGGCCTCATGGTGGTGCTATAAAAGCCCACTTCACATTTCCGCCAACAACTCTTGAACTATAGGTCGTACAATAAAAATGTATTCCTCGGACTATGACACAACGTCCCATATAGCTGGCCATTTGTGCCAGTCTGACAGACTTTCAGCGATTTTACGTTTTCTTCAAAACACACTTTTTGCGGTGCATTGTAAGCTCGTAGATCTCCTATTTGCACTACTAGACCGCTGTCCCGTAACTCCTGTTGGGCACCAGCCTACTTGGGAACGATGCAAATTAGGAATGCAAGCCCTTCCCGCTTAAGTAATGTCTCTGTCTCTGTCTGTCTGTCTGTCTGTCTGTCTGTCTGTCTGTCTGTCTATCTGTCTGTGTCCCTCTGTTTACTCTCAATGAAATGTTAAATCTTGGTCCCGCTGAATCTTAATTTTCGGTCTTTGTAAGGGGAGGAGCATGGAGCAGCCCGCCACGCCTCCCTCCTCACACGCTCTTTGACATCTGGTACGAGAGGGAGGAGCATGGACGGAACCACCTCCAGAGGGAGGAGCATGGACGGAACCACCTCCAGAGGGAGGAGCATGGACTGAACCACCTCCAGAGGGAGGAGCATGGACGGAACCACCTCCAGAGGGAGGAGCATGGACTGAACCACCTCCAGAGGGATGGGCTGAATACATTCGATAAATGAAGGTTAGCCGATGGAATACAACCAGGACTACTAACCATTGAGTTTCCTGCACTATCTGTACCGAGTAGACCTCTAGACCTGCTGCACATATAAATAGAGCTGCTACCTTTAAACACATTTAAAATCTGAGGATAATGACCGATGAGTTCAATAACAGACTGCTAGCTAATCAGAGGCTCAGAGCACCTGCTCATATCAACCTGTCTGATCAAAGACTCAGAGCACCTGCTCATATCAACCTGTCTAATCAGAGGCTCAGAGCACCTGCTCATATCAACCTGTCTAATCAAAGACTCAGAGCACCTGCTCATATCAACCTGTCTAATCAGAGGCTCAGAACACCTGCTCATATCATCCTGTACTGCTTGGTTTTATGCTTTATCCAACATGACAGCCATGTAAACAAACACACCATGTCATTTACAACTAAACGTTGCTCTCAAGAATGTTTTGAGGGGGGATACCTGTACTTTTTGGATACGATGTGCGAAAAAAGGTAAAAATAACAACGACAATGGCCAACCGTTCTCCATTGTCACACTCTACCGGCAGCCTATGAAGAGGAACCTCATACAGCGGAGGGAGAGGTTCTGATCGGAGCTGATTTACAGGGAGAGGAGCTGAAAACAGAGGCTGTTGGTTGAGCATAAAGACAACTGTGTGCATGTGAGACAGAACCAGAGAGGAAGGCCTTGTGCATTGTTTATCCAGACGTGTGTGTGTGTGTGTGTGTGTGTGTGTGTGTGTGTGTGTGTGTGTGTGTGTGTGTGTGTGTGTGTGTGTGTGTGTGTGTGTGTGTGTGTGTGCGCGCGCGCACGCACGTGTGTGTCTGCGTGTGCGCTTACACTTGTGAGGGTCATTGTGTGAGGACCGTTTTCTTGGTCCTCACAAAGGGTTAAAGATGAAGGCTTTTCAGACAGAAATCTACTGACGTTTTCATTGAGAGGCGAGCGGGGTTAAAATAATGTTGATGTGTGTGTGTGTGTGTGTGTGTGTGTGTGTGTGTGTGTGTGTGTGTGTGTGTGTGTGTGTGTGTGTGTGTGTGTGTGTGTGTGTGTGTGTGTGTCTCAGACTTGTTTTCACAGAGCGTTAAGCAGCCGCTGGCTCTTCCAGTCTGCTGCGTTCCTGTGATGATGAGACGTAGGGATCGGCTCTAAAGCCAACAAGTTCACCGGCTCGGCGTACCAACCACATCCTCACAGCCTCACCGGAGCTTGTAGATCTGCTATTTTCAAACATTTCATTACTTTCACTTTTGGTGCTTTAAGTACATTTTGATACCAATACTTTAGTACTTTTACTCACATACATTTTGAATTCCGGACTTTAACTTGTAACAGAGTACTTCTACATTGCAGTATTGATACTTGTACTTAAGTAAAAGATTTAAGTACTTGTTCCACCACTGGTGTGTGTGTGTGTGTGTGTGTGTGTGTGTGTGTGTGTGTGTGTGTGTGTGTGTGTGTGTGTGTGTGTGTGTGCGTGCCAGGCAGTAACACGCCTAATGAGACTGACATTTTACAGACCCCCACACTTATCACAGAGAATAGCGCACACACACGCACGCACGCACGCACACACACACACACACACACACACACACACACACACACACACACACACACACACACACACACACACACACACACACACACACACACACACACACACACACACACACACACACACACACACACACACACACACACACACACACACGCTTCCAGCTACACAGAAAATAAACATCAACAGAACCGGAGTCATTAGCAGGCAGCCAGCAAGACAGTCAGTCACTAATGTCTGAAAATAGCAGATCTACAAGCTCACAGCGCGTCGCGACGCGTTGTGAGCTTGTAGATCTGCTATTTTCAAATAGCCTCTACGTGTAAAATAGGGCTTAAGTGGTTAATGTATGTTTTATAATATAGTCATTTATATCTGCAAAGTAACTAGTAACTCAAGTTTTCAGATAATTGTAGTGGAGTAAAAGTACAATAATTGCCTCCGAGATGTAGTGGAGTAGAAGTAAAAGTATTGCAAATTGGAAATACTCTTGTAAAGTAACTCAACATTGTACCTAAGTACAGTACCGCTGTTCATAAGGCCAGTCAAAGTGTCAAGGCTACAAGGCGTTGCCAGATTTCACAGGAGAAACAAGTGGCCAGGTCTCCGAAAACAAGTCCAAAAGAGAAGCCATAGGTCACATGATCATGCAACACGTTGTGAGCTTGTAGATCTGCCAAATATCCCCAACAAGCTACACTATAGAAACAAGCCCAAATAAACAACTACACTTTAGAAACAAGCCCAAATAAACAACTACACTTTAGAAACACGCCCAAATAAAACAACTACACTTTAGAAACACGCCCAAATAAAACAACTACACTTTAGAAACAAGCCCAAATAAAACAACTACACTTTAGAAACAAGCCTAAAAAAGACACTAACCCGCAACTGCCAATATTTACAAGCTACTTTTACAGAAAAGAAAAAACACAAGCCCAAAGTGGCTTGTAATAAGCAGACATGGCAACGCAGCTGCCAGCTGATGAAAGTCATCTAAAATAAAAGTGCAAAGCCTTTGACACGTTCAACCCACGGTGTGATTCGTTTGGCCTCTGTAATGCTGTCAGCCAGCAATGGAGATTTAAGCCATTTTGACCGGGAACGCATCTGTGTCATTTAGAGATTTTTTTTTTGGCTGTTAAAAAAATAGTAGATCTACAAGATCTTGTAGATCTGCTATTTTTGAAAAGAAATCGTGAAAATGTTTGCAAATCTTTGAATTTAAAGCGAACATTTGTCAAATATCTTGTTCCAGGGACCCCCCCCCCCCCCCCCAGATGCAAACATTTGAGTTAAAAATGTTAGCTTTAAAAAGTATATTCAAAGATTTGAAAAAAATAGCAGATCTACAAGCTCATAGCGCGGCACTCGGTGCCGCGCTATGAGCTTGTAGATCTGCTAATCTTTTTTTTTATAGTCAAAGAAATCTAAAAATGACACAGTTGCGTTCCCGATCTTAATGCGTTAATCCATGTGAATAATAATATGAACTGAAATGAACTGACAGCAGTTCATCACGGCTTTAAATCCCAGTGAATATCCCTTACTTCTTTAGTTTTCTACATTTTGTTATTTATTACATAATTTTTTTCTGACAGTTTTCCACAAATATTAACACATTTTCATGAATTTGTTTTCATTGAAAACACATTTTTTTTTATTTTTTTATTTCACGAATAAAATAAAAAATAATCAAAGAAATTCCCTAAATTAGAAAACAAATGTTTAAGAAGTGGTGGAAATATAGCGGATCGCGTTGTGAGCTTGTAGATCTGCTATTTTCACAAGTTTGGGTCCGGGGCGAACATCTCATTTCTCTTTTGGGTCTCGAGCTAAAACGTTTGGGAACAATGGTTTAACTTTAAACCATGTGACTTTGAACTGAAATGAACTGAACTCAGTGGTGCAGCCAGAACGCTATAGTATAGACTGGGCATAGGGCAGGAGCGGGTGGGCCACGCATGCCCACCCAGGCCCACCCATGGCTGCGCCCCTGACTGAACTGAGTCCAGTTCATCATGGCTTTAAATGAACTGAACTGAGACCAGTTCATCATGGCTTTAAATGAACTGAACTGAGTCCAGTTCATCATGGCTTTAAATGAACTGAACTGAGACCAGTTCATCATGGCTTTAAATGAACTGAACTGAGTCCAGTTCATCATGGCTTTAAATGAACTGAACTGAGAACAGTTCATCATGGCTTTAAATGAACTGAACTGAGTCCAGTTCATCATGGCTTTAAATGAACTGAACTGAGTCCAGTTCATCATGGCTTTAAATTAACTGAACTGAGAACAGTTCATCATGGCTTTAAATGAACTGAACTGAGACCAGTTCATCATGGCTTTAAATGAACTGAACTGAGTCCAGTTCATCATGGCTTTAAATGAACTGAACTGAGTCCAGTTCATCATGGCTTTAAATGAACTGAACTGAGTCCAGTTCATCATGGCTTTAAATGAACTGAACTGAGACCAGTTCATCATGACTTTAAATGAACTGAACTGAGTCCAGTTCATCATGGCTTTAAATGAACTGAACTGAATCCAGTTCAACGGCCAAAGCAAGTGTGAAATAAAACAATCAGAAAACAAATGCATGTTACACCGTGTGTGTGCGTGTGTGTGTGTGTGTGTGTGTGTGTGTGTGTGTGTGTGTGTGTGTGTGTGTGTGTGTGTGTACGTGTGCGTGTGCGTGTGCGCGCGCGTGTGTGTGTGCGCGTGTGTGCGTGTGTGTGTGTGTGTGAACAGCTGCTGCTGGGCTCTCTGGCTGCTTAAAGGCCTTGTGTGCATCGACACGTCTGATTTGTGTACAAGCACACGTGCATAGTTATTGTGTGACCCGCACACACACGCACACACGCGCACGCACGCACGCACGCACGCACGCACGCACACACACACACACACACACACACACACACACACACACACACACACACACACACACACACACACACACACACACACACACACACACACACACACACACACACACAGAGTATCAGGGTGGTTTAAATGGCAGGTTGATGAGTGTCAGCCCTCTAAACTGCTGATAAAAAGTTATTTTGGGGGGGGAGGGGTCACCAGATGATTAGCTTAAAGGGATAGTTCACTTGATGACCGGCAGCGGTTCCGTTAAGAGACACAAAGAGTTTCCTTTGTGTCTCTTAAGGGTCCGCTGGTCATCAAATGATTGTCTTAGGAATGAGTCAAAAACTAAAACATATCCATGAATTCAAGTCTCCATGGGGTGACGAATACATGGAAATGTTTTTTTTGGGTGAACTATCCCTTTAATGTGGAACATTGTTTTCTCACTCAACAGTAAACAGATCAACATACAGTATAAGTGTATACAGGCTCTCTCTCTCTCTCTCTCTCTCTCTCTCTCTCTCTCTCTCTCTCTCTCTCTCTCTCTCTCTCTCTCTCTCTCTCTCTCTCTCTCTCTCTCTCTCTCTCTCTCTCTCTCTCTCTCCCCCCATGTATTCTTGTCACTCATTGGCTGACAGTACTCTGTCTGTATAAGATGTCACTATTGGATTGGTGTAAGCGTCCTCTGTAATGGAGAACACCTTCTTCTTCTTCTTCTTCTTCTTCTTCTTCTTCTTCTTCTTCTTCTTCTTCTTCTTCTTCTTCTTCTTCTCTTCTTCTTCTTCTTCTTCTTCTTCTTCTCACTAATGAAGTCCATTTCCTGTCATCAGTCACATGATCTAGACATGTCCAATCAATCCCAGAGACAGACAGCATCATCAATTACCCGTCAGAGCCACCTAAACCTATTAAGCCTGAATACTTTGCTGTGCGACGGCAAGCAAACACACAACAGCTGATCTTATTTAGTGTGAA